>NW_026513105.1:66078-102601 GCF_027579735.1 Bombina bombina
TGCTTGAAGGCCCATGTGGAAGCCACAGCCCTAGTGGAATGAGCTGTGATTCTTTCGGGAGGCTGCCGTCCGGCAGTCTCGTAAGCCAATCTGATGATGCTTTTAATCCAAAAAGAGAGAGAGGTAGAAGTTGCTTTTTGACCTCTCCTTTTACCTGAATAAACAACAAACAAGGAAGATGTTTGTCTAAAATCCTTTGTAGCATCTAAATAGAATTTTAGAGCGCGAACAACATCCAAATTGTGCAACAAACGTTCCTTCTTTGAAACTGGTTTCGGACACAGAGAAGGTACGATAATCTCCTGGTTAATGTTTTTGTTAGAAACAACTTTTGGAAGAAAACCAGGTTTAGTACGTAAAACCACCTTATCTGCATGGAACACCAGATAAGGAGGAGAACACTGCAGAGCAGATAATTCTGAAACTCTTCTAGCAGAAGAAATTGCAACTAAAAACAAAACTTTCCAAGATAATAACTTAATATCAACGGAATGTAAGGGTTCAAACGGAACCCCCTGAAGAACTGAAAGAACTAGATTGAGACTCCAAGGAGGAGTCAAAGGTTTGTAAACAGGCTTGATTCTAACCAGAGCCTGAACAAAGGCTTGAACATCTGGCACAGCTGCCAGTTTTTTGTGAAGTAACACCGACAAGGCAGAAATCTGTCCCTTCAGGGAACTTGCCGATAATCCTTTTTCCAATCCTTCTTGAAGGAAGGATAGAATCCTAGGAATCTTAACCTTGTCCCAAGGGAATCCTTTAGATTCACACCAACAGATATATTTTTTCCAAATTTTGTGGTAAATCTTTCTAGTTACAGGCTTTCTGGCCTGAACAAGAGTATCGATAACAGAATCTGAGAAACCTCGCTTCGATAAAATCAAGCGTTCAATCTCCAAGCAGTCAGCTGGAGTGAAACCAGATTCGGATGTTCGAACGGACCCTGAACAAGAAGGTCTCGTCTCAAAGGTAGCTTCCAAGGTGGAGCCGATGACATATTCACCAGATCTGCATACCAAGTCCTGCGTGGCCACGCAGGAGCTATCAAGATCACCGACGCCCTCTCCTGATTGATCCTGGCTACCAGCCTGGGGATGAGAGGAAACGGCGGGAACACATAAGCTAGTTTGAAGGTCCAAGGTGCTACTAGTGCATCCACTAGAGCCGCCTTGGGATCCCTGGATCTGGACCCGTAGCAAGGAACTTTGAAGTTCTGACGAGAGGCCATCAGATCCATGTCTGGAATGCCCCAAAGTTGAGTGACTTGGGCAAAGATTTCCGGATGGAGTTCCCACTCCCCCGGATGCAATGTCTGACGACTCAGAAAATCCGCTTCCCAATTTTCCACTCCCGGGATGTGGATAGCAGACAGGTGGCAGGAGTGAGACTCCGCCCATAGAATAATCTTGGTCACTTCTTCCATCGCTAGGGAACTCCTTGTTCCCCCCTGATGGTTGATGTACGCAACAGTCGTCATGTTGTCTGATTGAAACCGTATGAACTTGGTCCTCGCTAGCTGAGGCCAAGCCTTGAGAGCATTGAATATCGCTCTCAGTTCCAGAATATTTATCGGTAGAAGAGATTCTTCCCGAGACCAAAGACCCTGAGCTTTCAGGGATCCCCAGACCGCGCCCCAGCCCATCAGACTGGCGTCGGTCGTGACAATGACCCACTCTGGTCTGTGGAATCTGAGCATGCACAGTTGTAATGGTCTTAGATGAATGCGCGCAAAAGGAACTATGTCCATTGTCGCTACCATCAACCCGATCACTTCCATGCACTGAGCTACGGAAGGAAGAGGAACGGAATGAAGTATTCGACAAGAGTCCAGAAGCTTTGTCTTTCTGGCCTCTGTTAGAAAAATCCTCATTTCTGAGGAGTCTATAATTGTTCCCAAGAAGGGAACCCTTGTTGACGGGGATAGAGAACTCTTTTCCACGTTCACTTTCCAGCCGTGCGATCTGAGAAAGGCCAGGACGATGTCCGTGTGAGCCTTTGCTCGAGGGAAGGGACGACGCTTGAATCAGAATGTCGTCCAGGTAAGGTACTACTGCAATGCCCCTTGGTCTTAGCACAGCTAGAAGGGACCCTAGTACCTTTGTGAAAATCCTTGGAGCAGTGGCTAATCCGAAAGGAAGCGCCACGAACTGGTAATGTTTGTCCAGGAATGCAAACCTTAGGAACCGATGATGTTCCTTGTGGATAGGAATATGTAGATACGCATCCTTTAAATCCACCGTGGTCATGAATTGACCTTCCTGGATGGAAGGAAGGATAGTTCGAATGGTTTCCATCTTGAAAGATGGGACCTTGAGAAATTTGTTTAAGATCTTGAGATCTAGGATTGGTCTGAATGTTCCCTCTTTTTTGGGAACTATGAACAGATTGGAGTAGAACCCCATCCCTTGTTCTCTCAATGGAACAGGATGAATCACTCCCATTTTTAACAGGTCTTCTACACAATGTAAGAACGCCTGTCTTTTTATGTGGTCTGAAGACAACTGAGACCTGTGGAACCTTCCCCTTGGGGGAAGTCCCTTGAATTCCAGAAGATAACCCTGGGAGACTATTTCTAGCGCCCAAGGATCCAGAACATCTCTTGCCCAAGCCTGAGCGAAGAGAGAGAGTCTGCCCCCCACCAGATCCGGTCCCGGATCGGGGGCCGATATTTCATGCTGTCTTGGTAGCAGTGGCAGGTTTCTTTGCCTGCTTTCCCTTGTTCCAGCCTTGCATTGGTCTCCAAGCTGGCTTGGTCTGAGAAGTATTACCCTCTTGCTTAGAGGACGTAGCACCTTGGGCTGGTCCGTTTTTACGAAAGGGACGAAAATTAGGTCTATTTTTTGCCTTGAAAGGCCGATCCTGAGGAAGGGCATGGCCCTTACCCCCAGTGATATCAGAGATAATCTCTTTCAAGTCAGGACCAAACAGCGTTTTCCCCTTGAAAGGAATGTTTAGTAGCTTGTTCTTGGAAGACGCATCAGCCGACCAAGATTTCAACCAAAGCGCTCTGCGCGCCACAATAGCAAACCCAGAATTCTTAGCCGCTAACTTAGCCAATTGCAAAGAGGCGTCTAGAGTGAAAGAATTAGCCAATTTGAGAGCATTGACTCTGTCCATAATCTCCTCATAAGGAGGAGAGTCACTATCGAGCACCTTAATCAGTTCATCAAACCAGAAATATGCGGCTGTAGTGACAGGGACAATGCATGAAATGGGTTGTAGAAGGTAACCCTGCTGAACAAACATCTTTTTAAGCAAACCTTCTAATTTTTTATCCATAGGATCTTTGAAAGCACAACTATCCTCTATGGGAATAGTGGTGCGTTTGTTTAAAGTAGAAACCGCTCCCTCGACCTTGGGGACTGACTGCCATAAGTCCTTTCTGGGGTCGACCATAGGAAACAATTTTTTAAATATGGGGGGAGGGACGAAAGGAATACCGGGCCTTTCCCATTCTTTATTAACAATGTCCGCCACCCGCTTGGGTATAGGAAAAGCTTCTGGGAGCCCCGGCACCTCTAGGAACTTGTCCATTTTACATAGTTTCTCTGGGATGACCAAATTTTCACAATCATCCAGAGTGGATAATACCTCCTTAAGCAAAATGCGGAGATGTTCCAATTTAAATTTAAAAGTAATCACATCAGATTCAGCCTGCTGAGAAATGTTACCTAAATCAGTAATTTCTCCCTCAGACAAAACCTCCCTGGCTCCCTCAGATTGGGTTAGGGGCCCTTCAGAGATATTAATATCAGCGTCGTCATGCTCTTCAGTAACTAAAACAGAGCATCCACGCTTACGCTGACAAGGGTTCATTTTGGCTAAAATGTTTTTGACAGAATTATCCATTACAGCCGTTAATTGTTGCATAGTAAGGAGTATTGGCGCGCTAGATGTACTAGGGGCCTCCTGAGTGGGCAAGACTCGTGTAGACGAAGGAGGGAATGATGCAGTACCATGCTTACTCCCCTCACTTGAGGAATCATCTTGGGCATCATTGTCATTATCACATAAATCACATTTATTTAAATGAATAGGAATTCTGGCTTCCCCACATTCAGAACACAGTCTATCTGGTAGTTCAGACATGTTAAACAGGCATAAACTTGATAAGAAAGTACAAAAAACGTTTTGAAATAAAACCGTTACTGTCACTTTAAATTTTAAACTGAACACACTTTATTACTGCAATTGCGAAAAAACATGAAGGAATTGTTCAAAATTCACCAAACTTTCACCACAGTGTCTTAAAGCCTTGAAAATATTGCACACCAATTTTGGAAGCTTTAACCCTTAAAATAACGGAACCGGAGCCGTTTTAAGCTTTAACCCCTTTACAGTCCCTGGTATCTGCTTTGCTGAGACCCAACCAAGCCCAAAGGGGAATACGATACCAAATGATGCCTTCAGAAGTCTTTTATCAGTATCAGAGCTCCTCTCACATGCGACTGCATGCCATGCCTCTCAAAAACAAGTGCGCAACACCGGCGCGAAAATGAGACTCTGCCTATGCTTTGGGAAAGCCCCTAAAGAATAAGGTGTCTAAAACAGTGCCTGCCGATATAATTATATCAAAATACCCAGAATAAATGATTCCTCAAGGCTAAATAAGTGTTAATATCAATCGATTTAGCCCAAAAAAAGTCTACAGTCTAAATAAGCCCTTGTGAAGCCCTTATTTACAATCGTAATAAACATGGCTTACCGGATCCCATAGGGAAAATGACAGCTTCCAGCATTACATCGTCTTGTTAGAATGTGTCATACCTCAAGCAGCAAAGGACTGCAAACTGTTCCCCCAACTGAAGTTAATGCTCTCAACAGTCCTGTGTGGAACAGCCATGGATTTTAGTTACGGTTGCTAAAATCATTTTCCTCATACAAACAGAATTCTTCATCTCTTTTCTGTTTCTGAGTAAATAGTACGTACCAGCACTATTTGAAAATAACAAACTCTTGATTGAATAATGAAAAACTACAGTTAAACACTAAAAAACTCTAAGCCATCTCCGTGGAGATGTTGCCTGTACAACGGCAAAGAGAATGACTGGGGTAGGCGGAGCCTAGGAGGGATCATGTGACCAGCTTTGCTGGGCTCTTTGCCATTTCCTGTTGGGGAAGAGAATATCCCACAAGTAAGGATGACGCCGTGGACCGGACACACCTATGTTGGAGAAAGCTATGTTTACCCATTTATTTATCGATCAAATTAGGCATTAATGTATGTTCACATTTGTTTTGCTATTTGTTCTTGTCCCCAAAGTGTGGTAAGAAATCCAATAACTTGTCTATTTGATTAATAAGGCATTGGTAGAATAGGGCATAGACATGGCTATATAGTTTGTGAGTAGCAGCGTGTCCGCAACATATTAAGACTATAGGTTTGATACTATAAACATATATTAGGAATGGTATATCATTTTGTCAGGTATATATGATTTTCTAGTGTTGTTATTACTGATGAGATGGTTATTTTTATGTTTTGTATATATCACTGTTGATGTATTGTGTTCACTGTGTTTGGGTGGTTGCTATGACAACCTTTGGCGGTTTTTTCCACTTTGTGGGGGGTGGGGTCTTTATTTGTTTGTATTGGTGGGTATAAAGGGATGCATTTTGCATGTGTCCTCTGTCTGAGGAAGGGGATACGATCCCCGAAACGTCACAGAAATAAATATGTTTGAAAAGGACCAGTGAGTGCAGCCATCTGTTCATTGATATTATTCATTTTTTTGCTTGCACCCTGGCATGTGGTTTTTGCAAGTGAGAGTGCTCTCCTGTTGCTAATATTTTATATATATATATATATATATATATATATATATATATATATATATATATATATATATATATATATACACACACATACATATATACACACATACACATATACATTATATATATATATATATATATATATATATATATATATATATATATATATATATATATATATATATACATATACACACACACACACACATACATACACACACACACGCACACAGTACACACACATAAAAACACACTTTCTAAGCAGCTGTACAGTTACAGTTTCTAATGTGAACGGCTATAAGAACCAAAAACATACCTGCATGAAATACCCGGTAACCAAAGCTTTTCTAATATTAATGTAATAATCCCTGCTTGTGAAGTCTGTGCTTCTACGAGGCAAGTTAAACCTGTCCATGATTCGTGACAGCTGCTGCCGTACATTGTCTGCAGACATCAGGGACCGGTAGTTAATGAAGTTGTCATAACACCACTGAGACGACTCATGATCTGGAAGGGAAAAGAGCCACCATTATGAATTGGAAATTACATTTGAAATCCACACTAAAATATTTCTATTTGTCTTCCACTAAAGGAACATCTTTCTTCATTGCAGAATCACCATATGCAAGTTTCTGATAATGTAGCTAGTCAAATAAAGCTGCCAGGTTTTGACTGTTGAATGCCTCTATACGCTGTTTTGGGGGATTTTGAAAATGACAAATGGAGTTTGTCTGCCATAGCGTACAATCCATAGTGCTGTAAAACTAGCACAAGCTGCATCATTTACAACACTGACAAAAAAAAAGGGCACACAATTACTGCTGAAAGAATTAAAAGGATTTTTTTAAAGAATTAAAGAAACCACTTTAAGGGGAAACAAATACATTTGAAATGTATTTGATAATAAACCAAAAAAGGAAAGTTAATTTGCTGTAAAATACAAAGGAAAGAAAAGCTACACTACTACAAAGGAAGGTAATTTTTCTATTGTAATAAAATGACTTCACATTAACATTTAGTCAAGCAAAAGCAGGAAAAGGTAATAAGGACACAAAAAAAAAAATCTTCATTCAGATAGAGCATACATTTCTAAGCAATAAAGATAAGAAAAGCAAACTAATAAACAATCTCTAATATAATATTTAAGGAAATATGTGATCCATGAAGTATTCCATCAATCTTAGTGATTCAAGTGGTTCACGTAGTATCTTGCCTCAAAAGAAACAAGAAAAAGAAAATATAGTGCAATAAATTTTTTTTAAAAAGTAGATAATATTTACACCGGTAGTCCGGCCAAGGGGTTACTTACACTTGATAGAGCCAACCAGGCTCTAGGATTAGACGCACACCCGGTTTTTTACTGCCAGGTAACCAGTATAACACCAATCACAGGCCGCTGCTTTAGGCAAATGGTATTTATTTAAAAACAGATAAAAAAAAAAAAATCTTAAAAAGCCACAAATAATTACTCATACATAGTCACTCGGGTTTCTGTTCACATGTAAGGTTTTGTGGGAGTGAAATCACAACCCCTGCTTGGATGGAGGTAGATGGCGTGCCAGATGGCCATGCTATCCCTCACCGGGTAAATGATATACACTCGATTACTGTCCTGGTGACTTTTTCGTAAGGTTGTAGTAGCGGCGTATGTTGACCCGGTAAGGGATAGCATAGCCATCTGGCACGCCATCTACCTCCATCCAAGCAGGGGTTGCGATTTCAGTGTGTGCGTTTAATCCTAGAGTCTGGTTGGCTCTATCAAGTGTGAATAACCCCTTGGTGGGACAACCGGTGTGAATATTATCTACTTTTTTAAAAAAATGATTGCACTATATTTTCTTTTTCTTGTTTCTTTTGAGGCAAGATACTACGTGAACCACTTGAATCACTAAGATTGAAGAATACTTCATGGATCACATATATCCTTAATTATATTGGAGATTGTTTATTGCTTTGCTTTTCACTTTTTATCCATTTATTATTATACCAAGTGAATTTTGTACTTATTTGTTTATACAATTCTAAACAACTTTCAATTTAATTCTATTATCAAAAGTTGCTTTGTACTCTTGGTATCTTTTGTTGAAGGAGCAGCAATGCACTACTGGGAGCTAACTGAACACATCAGGTAAGCCAATGACAAGAGGCATATATGTGTAGCCACCAAACAGCAGCTAGCTCCCAGTAGTGTTTTGCTACTCCTGAGCCCACAAAGAACAAAGTACATCATATAACAGAAGTACATTGGAAGTTTGTTTTAAAACTGAATACTGTGTGAATTATAAAATAAAATGTTGGGTTCATATCCTTTTAAAGATAGAACATTGCAAAATCAAGTACATAATACAAAAACAAATGCAATAGCACCTACTCAAATGAGAAGACTTTCTGACAAATTTAAAAATGTCATTCCATTTAACTGACCCATGTATCATGCGACATCTATCAGTCAGACTCATTTATACACTGAACTCAAAATGTGGAGAAAAATAAAATTTATGCTTACCTAATAAATTTATTTATTTCTTGACACGTTGAGTCCACGGATCATCTAATTACTATTGGGAATATCACTCCTGCCCAGCAGGAGGCGGCAAAGAGCACCACAGCAAAGCTGTTAAATATCACCTCCCTTCCCTCCCACCCAAGTCATTTGACCGAAGTAAAGGAGAGAAAGGAAGCAACAAGGTGCAGGGGTGTCAAGTTTATAACATACCAACAACCTGTTTTAAGAATAGGGCGGACTGTGGACTCATCGTGTCAAGAAATAAATTTATCAGGTAAGCATGAATTTTCTTTTCTTTCTAATGACACAATGAGTCCACAGATCATATAATTACTATTGGGAATCAATATCCAAGCTAGAGTACACAGATAAGGGAGTGACAAGACAGGGAACCTAAACGGAAGGCACCACTGCTTGAAGAACCTTTCTCCCAAAAGAGGCCTCAGCAGAGGCAAAAGTGTCAAATTTGTAGAATTTTGAAAAAGTGTGGAGAGGACCAAGTTGCAGCCTTGCAAATCTGTTTGACAGAAGCTTCATTCTTGAATGCCCATGAGGAAGAAACAGCCCTCGTGGAATGAGCCGTAACACACTCTGGAGGATGCAGTCCAGCAGTTTCATAGGCAAAACGTATGATACTCTTCAGCCAAAAAGAAAGAAGTAGCCGTAGCTTTCTGTCCCTTACGTTTTCCCGAGAAAACCACAAACAAAGCAGAAGACTGATGAAAATCCTTAGTCGCCTGTAAGTAAAATTTTAGAGCACGTACCACGTCTAAATTGTGCAGAAGCTGTTCCTTCTGAGAAGGATTAGGACACAATGAAGGAACAACAATCTCCTGATTAATGTTCCAGTCAGAAACTACTTTAGGGAGAAACCCTAACTTTGTAAGTAAAACTAACTTATCCGAAAGAAAAATAAGGTAAGGTGACATACTGTAATGTCGAGAATTCTGACACTATGCGAGCAGATGAAATAGCAACAAGAAACAAAACTTTCTAAGATAACAACTTAATATCTAAGGAATGCATAGGCTCAAACGGAGCCCCTTGAGGAACTTTAAGAACTAAATTAAGACTCCAGGTAGGAGTAACTGGTTTGAACACAGGCCTGATCCAGACCAAGGCCTGACAAAACGACTGCACGTCTGCCAGACGTTTATGTAACAAAATAGACAAGGCAGATATTTGACCCTTTAGGGAACTTGCCGATAATCCTCTCTCTAAACCTTCTTGGAGAAATAACAGAATTCTAGGAATCCTAACTCTACTCCAAGAGTAGCCCTTAGATTCACACCAATATAGATATTTACGCCATATCTTGTGGTAAATCTTTCTAGTCACAGGTTTACGAGCCTGAATCATGGCCTCTATGACCGATTTTGAAAAGCCCCGCTTGGATAAAATTAAGCGTTCAATCTCCAAGCAGTCAGCTTCAGAGAAACTAGATTTGGATGAAGGAAGGGCCCTTGAAGTAGAAGGTCCTTCCTCAACGGAAGTTCCCAAGGTGGAAGAGATGACATGCATACCAAATCCTGGGAGGCCAAGCCGGTGCAATGAGGATCACAGACACCCTCTCCTGCTTGATCCAAGCAATAACCTGAGGAAGAAGAGCGAACGGAAGAAATAGGTATGCAAGACTGAAATTCCAAGGTACCGCCAGGGAGTCTATCAGTACCGCCTGAGGGGCCCTTGACCTCGATCCATACCTCGGAAGCTTGGCATTCTGCCGAGATGCCATGAGATCCAATTCCGGCTGACCTCATTTGAGAATCAGGCTGTAAAACACTTCCGGATGGAGTTCCCACTTCCCTGGGTGAAAGGTCTGTCTGGTCAGGAAGTCCGCCTCCCAGTTGTCCACCCCTGGGATGTGGATCGCTGACAGACAATTGTGGGTCTCCGCCCACTGAATTATCTTGGCTACCTCTGTCATGGCTAAGGAACTCCGCGTTCCTCCATGATGATTGATGTAAGCTACTGAAGTTATGTTGTCCGACTGGAACTTGATGAACTGGGCCAAGGCTAACTGGGGCCAGGCCAGAAGAGCATTGAAGATTGCTCTCAGCTCCAGAATGTTTATGGGCAGAACAGACTCTGAGTCCAAGTTCCCTGAGCCTTTAGAGAGCCCCAGACTGCTCCCCATCCTATAAGGCTGGCGTCTGTTGTCACAATCACCCAGGAGGGTCTGCGAAAGCAGGTTCCCTGGGAGAGGTGAACCTGAGACAACCACCAAAGAAGAGAATCCCTTGTCTCCTACTCCAGCTGTATTCGTGGAGACAAATCTGCATAATCTCTGTGCCATTGACTGAGCATGTTTAACTGCAGAGGTCTGTGGTGGAAACAAGCGAACAGGATGATGTCCATTGCCGCCACCATCAGCCCGATTACCTCCATACACTGAGCCACTGATGGCCGAGGAGCGGAATGAAGCGCTGGGCAAGAATTGAAAATCTTTAAATTTCCTGAGTTCTGTCAGAAAAATCTTCATTGACAGGGAATCTATTATGGTTCCCAAGAAAGTTACCCTTGTATTTGGAACTAATGAGCTCTTTTCCAAATTTACCTCCCATCCGTGAGATCGCAGGAGGAAAGATAACATTTCCGTGTGGGACCTTGCTTGTTGAAAGGATGGCGCCTGGACCAGAATGTCGCCAGATAGGGCGCCACTGCAATGCCCCGTAATCGGAGCACCGCCAACAGGGATCCCAGAACCTTTGAGAAAATTCTGGGAGCTGTGGCAAGGCCGAAAGGAAGACCAACAAATTGGAAGTGTTTGTCTAGAAATGCAAACCTAAGAAACTTGTGATAATCCCTGTGAATGGGAGCATGCAGGTACGCGTCCTTTAAATCCACCGTTGTCATAAATTGACCCTCTTGGACCAAAGGAAGAATGGAACGAATAGTAACGATCTTGAAGGACAGTACTCCTTGTTTAGACTCTTGAGATCTAAAATTGGTCTGAATGTTCCCTCCTTTTTGGGAACCACAAACAAACAGATTGGAATAAAACCCCAGACCCCGTTTCTGCATCAGCTTTTAAAATAAAAATATTTTTAACTAATACACTTGCTGCTGGATTTTATCTGGGAATCCATCTATACTCCTGCATCAGTTTTGGGAGCTTTCTTATTTGCTGAAACCTTTGAAACAGCTGGGCGGCTGAGAAGTCCCAGTCTGTGTATATTGCACCTGGAGGTGCTTTGCTACATGTAAGTGTGCATATTCCCTGGATACACATATATTTGTGCAAACTGTACTGGGCTAGGTTGGCTTTATATCCTCCCCTTTAGGAACCAGGAGGACCTCACTGGTGAATAAGTACTACAGAATTGTCTCTGTGTCTGTTCAGTTTGCTGGGCAACTGTGAGGTTCCAGTCTGCTTCCTTGCACTTTTTGGTGCTATTCGTTTGATTATTAGTCTTACATATTTTGCTTGTCCCTTGGTATTGTGGTATTAGGCCATTGGGCGCCTCTTTCTTTTTTCAGACCATCTGATATCATCAGGATTTTGACCCCCCTACGACAGAGAGCTGACCTTTGCAATCAACTGGAGCTATTGTGACTTACAGGATATATTTTAGTTATTGGACATTTATTGTGTTTCCAGTCACAAGGTTATATTTTTCTTTTTCTCTGATATTCTGCTGTTTATTTTTAGAGTGTTGTATACATTATTATTGCTCTTATTACGTTGTGTTACATTTGTTTTGATTGAGAGCGCCCCCTTGAGGATTGGTGTGCTTCCACACACCATACCTATATATTTTGGAACAGGAACTATTACTCCCAGGTCGGAGAGGTCCCGTGCACAGTGTAAGAACGCCTCTCTTGCCGGGTCTACAGATAATCTTGAAAGCAGAAACCTGCCTCTGGGAGGAAATTTCTTGGACTCTAGTTTGTATCCCTGGGACACTATGTCCACTGCCCAGGGATCCTGAACATCTCGAACCCAAGCCTGAGCGAAGGAAAGCCTGCCCTCACAAGATCCGGTCCCGGATCGGGGGCAGGCCCTTCATGCTGTTTTAGATTCAATAGCAGGCTTTTTGGATTGTTTTCCCTTGTTCCAAGACTGATTGGATCTCCAGGAGGGTTTAGACTGTTCTTGCTTGGAAGAGGAAGCAGAAGAGTTACCCCTTGAAATTTAGAAAGGAACGAAAATTACTCTGACGTCCCTTTTATTTGTTTCTCTTAACCGGAGGGAGAAGATGACCCTTTCCTCCAGTAATATCAGAGTTTATTTCCATCAAACCCGGTCCAAACAAGGTCTTTCCCTTGTAAGGAATCGCTAAAAGCTTAAACTTAGACACATCCGCAGACCAAGGTTTTAACCATAAAAGCTCTGCGGGCTAGTACAGCAAAACCTGAAATCTTTGCTCCCAGCTTGATTACCTGTAGGGAAGCATCAGTAATAAAGGAATTAGCCAACTTAAGGGCTTTTATCCTATCCTGGATCTCATCAAGGGGTGTTTCTGTCTTGATAGCATCAGACAACGCATCAAACCAATATGTCGCAGCACTAGTGACGGTAACAATGCCCACAGCAGGTTGTCTTTGTAAACCTTGGTGTACGTACATCTTCTTGGGTCACCCCTCTAATTTCTAATCCATAGGATCTTTAAAGGCACAACTATCCTCTATGTGGATAGTACTTCTCTTGGCCAAAGCGGAAATAGTTCCTTCCACCTTGGGTACTGTTTGCGAAGCCTCCTTGATAGAGTCCGCTATGGGAAACATCTTTTTAAATATAGGAGATGGAGAAAAAGGGATACACGGTCTCTCCCATTCCTTAGCAATGATCTCAGACGCTCGGTCTAGTACTGGAAAAACCTCTACCGAAGAAGGTACATCAAAGCTTACTGGATTTCTTAGGATTAACTACGACCATAGTGTTGCTGTCATCCAATGCAGCTAAAACCTCCTTGAGTAACAGACAGAGGTGTTCTAGCTTAAACCTGAAAGATACAACTTCAGTATCAGCCAGAGGAATTACACTGTCAGAATCTGAAATTTCACCTTCAGGTGCTACTGAAGCATCCTCCTCAGGCTCTGGGAGGGGGCATTCGAAATAGCAACAACTGCGTCAGAAGCCTTGCTTACTGTTTTTTCTCTTACGCTTTCCCTGCAACATGGGAAAAGCAGACAACGCATCAGAAACTGCAGAAGACATGAGAGAAGCAATATCTTGCAATGTAACTCCAGGAGAAGTTAGAGAGGAAGCGCAGGGCACTGCATGTGTGGGCAGTAAAATTTGGGACGCTTGAGAAAGCTGCGGCATATATTGAACATTGTCAGACTCCTGAACAGCATCCGCAGGAAGGAATGGAGCCGTTCTCCGGTCCTAGAAACACATGCTTGCAAAGAATCATGCGTTTCTAGGCATACCCTGTGGAATCTCTTCCTCCGCGTTTGTCTCTTACTCAAAAATGCAATAAAAGTGGCACACAACAGATTGCCGCCTCACATAGCTCCGTCCATCTTGGGCGTTCTAAACTAACTCTTTCCCTGTCGGCTATATTAAGTGTAACTGCCGAGAGAAGTTAACCACCAGAGCCAATCCTCACACGCTTTCTCCTCAGCCCCAGCATAAAAAGGCTGTCTAAAAGTCCTCTCTAGTATAGGAAATTGTATGTGTCCCACTATAATAAAGTGCCCTCAATCTGAGCTCTTTATAATGTTATGTTCTGAAATAAAGTGCCCACTTCTTTCTTTCTGAGTGTTTTATTTCTTCCACCAGAAATAATAAAGTCAGCACTTACCTCACAAATCTGCCCGACAGCAAGGCAGCTCACCAGGTTTGAGAGGTCCTCTCCCTCACATAGACCTGTGGAAAGAAATAAAGACTGAGTAATTTCACTCAGGCTTTAGGCGTTGGGGCAGCATAAATTACATGGGAGGCGCAGTGAGAATATGTCCCACAAGTTCCCATTGCTCTAAAGCCACAGCTGCCCTACTGAAGAGACTGATGTGGACTACGGCTACACCCTAGGACAAAGCAGCACAATCTTGCACTACTTAAATAATAAATTCTTGCTTGAAGAATCTTTTCTAACACCTAACTTTACCACTTCCTTGCTCTAACGTAGGCAAAGAGAATGACTGGGGCTGGAGGGAAGGGAGGTGATATTTAACAGCTTTGCTGTGGCGCTCTTTGCCGCCTCCTGCTGGGCAGGAGTGATATTCCCAATAGTAATTAGATGATCCGTGGACTCGTGTCATTAGAAAGAAATAAAAACTGGAAGAAAATTATAAATAAAAATATATATATTATAAATAAAGAAATAAAAAAAATGGAAGAAAATTATAGTTTTTTAAAACTATGTCTGAATAATGAAAGTTTCATTTTAACTTTAATGTCCTATTAAAGGGAATACACTCAAAAAATGGTCTATTGTGATTCAGACAGAGCTTATATCCCTGCTTTCAACAAAAGACAATAAAAAGGAAGAAAATTTGATAATAGAAGTAAATAAGAAAGTTGTTTAAATCGACATGCTCTACCTGAATTTTGACAGAAAGGGGGCTAAATACAGAAAAATGTATTTGAGAATCTTTTTTAGTTGCATAGTTTATTTTATTATATTATATTATCTGACATGTAAGCAGAATAATAAGCCACTCACTAACCAGGTCTCACCTGCTTACTATAAGTTAGGACATCCTGTGTGTTATACTAAGGATGTCACACAAATAGGACTGACAGTGAAAACATACCAACTGCTTACGTGTATTTTTTTTTTTTTTTTACAGTTACTTAGGTAAAAGTTAAAGGGACAGTCTACTGATTCTAACACTAGCAGGTTATAATTCCACTTCACTAATGCACCTCATCCCCACTCAACTCACAGAAATGAGCTCATAGCTAACCTCAAGTCACAAAAGCACAGGGCATTTTTGCAAAGCCTTAGTTACCAATGAGACTAGGTTTAGTTATGTTAATAGTCCATAGTTTGTAATGCATAAACAAAGCTCCAATCTAAGGTCATGCATTACAGTGGTTCTGCATTATCAAATTGATTTAAAAATTGTTAGAATTAAGTATTAATACTCACTTTGTTTGAAAGCATGGTACACGTTGAGCAGCGTCAGATGATCACCATCTATATGGGCAAACCTCATCTTGGATTCATCTGCAGCTTTCTTGACTTCCGTGGGTCGAATAAAACACTGTGGGACTAAACAAGGTTGGTATGGGCCCAACACAAATGCCCATATCGATGAGTCAAGCATTCACTGATAGAGGAATAAGGCCTAGCTAGGTCAGTTCACAGAGCATAGGGCAGGGCAGGATGGGCTTCCAACTGCATCTTGGACTGTTTACTATATTTCTTTGGTACATCAACACCTAACCACATCTGTAAGACAAGAGGGTTTCAAAACTACAAAGCACCTGATAATTTCTGCTACATCTAATTGTAGGAATAACGATACGACAGCCATCAAGGGATCAACTACCTACACCAGATTTCAAATAAATCAACAATGGCTGTTTCATCAAGACTAAAGTCAAGGCAAAAAATAAAATACTGCAGATCATTAACTTTCTATTAATATCCAAAGTACACATCATGCAACTGTAGTGTACAATAAAATTCATGAGTATATAGACTGAAGTTACTTTTAAAAAGAACCTTGTCACTAGCTATTGTTTCGAAATCAGCAAGTGCAAAGACCATGTTGAACTGCAATACTGTGGTGGTGGCAGTAGTAGTATACTTTAAACAGAAACTAAAGAAATTTAAGTTAAAAGTAGCAATGTCTACATTAGTCTAACAAAAATGGAATGCCCAACAACTGACCTTTAAATTGACTTATAAAGGGGGGCATGAGCTCACTGAAGTTTTACCAGTAGGACCTTCTTACATTACAGCTGGGTTTTTAACTGTAATTTGATCGAGCAGCATTTAAATCTATGTTACAATGAAGTTTAAATTTAATCAAATACAAAAAAAAACGCCAAAATGTAAATGAACTACAGCTGGAAAAATCTCAGGAGCTTATTTAGACAGAAGTTCCCCACAGGGTACTTGTAGGACCTGCAAAGGAAGGGAGTGTAATATATTTCATAAAGTAAACCCCCACAGAAGTTTGTCATAACTTGGATAATAGAACCTAAGGGCAACACTATATAAAATGTCCAAGTGTAATCAAATTTGCTTGCAACGGGTCATGTTAAAGAATCAGAATTGCCAGCAATCATGAGAAACAGACTACCAAACATCTAATTGTCAGTAGGCCGATGTAATCAGTATACAACTGTATGTTGAACTATATATTAATTATCTGAAATATTTTTGTTGTAATATGAAGTCATACATTTTAGTATATAAGCATTTAGGGTGATGATTTTTTTAAAAATCAAGTTTGGTGGTCTCTGTAGTTTCTGGCTACTGTGATTAAAAGGACCACCGTAACATTATTAAATTTACCAGTAAATATAAACAAACCAGATTGAACCACCAAAAAATAGATCTACTATGTTCTAAATCCCATAAGGGAATTTGAAGACAAAAGTTTTTATAGATTAAGCAAAAAGGTACCAAGAGCGATAAACAAGACAACACACTAGTCTACTACCACCTCCACAGGAAACTATGGTTTTAATGAAAATTAGATTCTGCCCTGCCCATCTGCTCTGAGTCTGAACTATCTGAAATAAATCTCTGAAAAATTACATTTACCTGTCAAATATAAAAAGACTAAATATCCACATACCTCAGTATATTTTGTTTTTCAAAGCTTCAAACCATTGTTAATATCATTTATAACAAATGGCAAATGTTGACCAATTTTTTTTTAACAATTTGTTAATGGAAAAGATGAATGCAAAATTGGGCTAATGGATTAAATACACAAAATATAGCAAAAAAAAAACTGGAAGAAGTTTGAGGAAGACCATTTTAAACATGTACTCTACTTGCCTTTTGAAATCACAAAGCTGACCTAAAGACATTAGCAAATGTACAACTTTAAACGTTAATAAAAATCTTTAACTGTTTGATGATATTCTGTTATTTAAAAAACATATTTTAGATACTGATCTTAAACATATTTCTGATTGAAGTAAACAATTAAACTGAGTTTACCCTCAAAAATGTTAATAAGTTGTTAAAATAAATGAGAAAAAAAAAACCTGTCTGCTCCTCAGACATTTGCATGTCTACCCAACTCATTTGTTTAACTACCTAAAATGTTTTATTTTGTGTAAAATTCTTGAGCTGGGCAACTTTGAACATTACATGACCTGCTATTACCTGACAACATGGCAGTTATTGACAGAATCTCATTAGAGCAGTTGTAGTCACAACTTGCTATAACCATCTTGGCCAACTGGGGGTCCAGTGGAAATTCTGCCATCATACATCCCAGTTCAGTCAAATCACCATCATCATTTAAGGCAGCAAGATAATTCAAAAGTTCCAGGGCTCTCATCAAAGTCTCAGGGGCTAGAAAAAAAATGTAAATTATATTAGTAGCAAGGAAAACAAAATCCTCAAAACCTACAGGGAAACTACTACTCAACACTATTATTCTTTAAGGACCAATCGTTTATTAAAACTAATTCAATACTAATTATCATGAACCAGTGCGGTAATAGTATATACCCATGCTTACCGTTCTTTCAATTTAAAGAAACAGAGGTGAAAATGTAAAACAATACAGAAACTACTTTTTTTTGCTAAACAATGTGTTGACATTTTTGGCAAAAACATAATTTATGCTTACCTGATAAATTTATTTCTCTTGTGGTGTATCCAGTCCACGGATCATCCATTACTTGTGGGATATTCTCCTTCCCAACAGGAAGTTACAAGAGGATCACCCACAGCAGAGCTGCTATATAGCTCCTCCCCTAACTGCCATATCCAGTCATTCGACCGAAGACAAGCAAGAGAAAGGAGAAACCATAGGGTGCAGTGGTGACTGTAGTTTAAAGTTAAAAAATACCTGCCTTAAAATGACAGGGCGGGCCGTGGACTGGATACACCACAAGAGAAATAAATTTATCAGGTAAGCATAAATTGTGTTTTCTCTTGTAAGGTGTATCCAGTCCACGGATCATCCATTACTTGTGGAATACCAATACCAAAGCTAAAGTACATGGATGAAGGGAGGGACAAGGCAGGTACTTAAACGGAAGGTACCACTGCCTGTAAAACCTCTCTCCCAAAAATAGCCTCCGAAGAAGCAAAAGTATCAAATTTATAGAATTTTGAAAAAGTATGAAGCGAAGACCAAGTCGTCGCCTTGCAAATCTGTTCAACAGAGGCCCATGTGGAAGCCACAGCTCTAGTAGAATGAGCTGTAATCCTTTCAGGAGGCTGCTGGCCAGCAGTCTCATAAGCTAAGCGTATTATACTTCTTAGCCAAAGCGAAAGAGAAGTTGCCGAAGCCTTTTGGCCTTTCCTCTGTCCAGAGTAGACAACAAACAAAGCAGATGTTTGACGAAAATCTTTAGTAGCTTGTAAATAATACTTTAAAGCACGAACCACGTCAAGATTGTGTAATAGACTTTCCTTCTTTGAAGAAGGATTAGGACACAAAGACGGAACAACAATCTCCTGATTGATATTCTTATTAGATACCACCTTAGGTAAAAACCCAGGTTTGGTACGCAAAACTACCTTATCTGCATGGAAGATCAGATAAGGGGAATCACATTGTAAGGCAGATAACTCAGAAACTCTACGAGCCGAGGAAATAGCTACCAAAAGAAGAACTTTCCAAGATAGAAGTTTGATATCTATGGAATGAAGAGGTTCAAACGGAACCCCTTGAAGAACTTTAAGAACCAAATTTAAACTCCATGGCGGAGCAACAGGTTTAAACGCAGGCTTGATTCTAACTAAAGAATAACAAAATGCCTGGACGTCTGGAACATCCGCCAGATGCTTGTGCAAAAGAATAGACAGAGCAGAAATCTGTCCCTTTAAGGAACTAGCTGACAATCCTTCTTCCAATCCTTCTTGGAGAAAAGATAATATCCTGGGAATCCTGACTTTACTCCATGAGTAACCCTTGGATTCACACCAATAAAGATATCTACGCCATATCTTTGATAGATTTTCCTGGTGACAGGCTTTTGTGCCTGAATCAAGGTATCAATGACTGACTCTGAGAAGCCACGCTTTGATAAAATCAAGCGTTCAATCTCCAGGCAGTCAGTCTCAGAGAAATTAGATTTGGATGGTTGAAAGGATCTTGAAGTAGAAGGTCCTGTCTTAGCGGCAGAGTCCATGGTGGAAAGGATGACATGTCCACCAGATCTGCATACCAAGTCCTGCGTTGCCACGCAGGCGCTATCAAGATCACTGATGCTCTCTCCTGCTTGATTTTGGCAATCAGACGAGGGAGCAGAGGAAACGGTGGAAACACATAAGCCAGGTTGAAAGACCAAGGTGCTGCTAGAGCATCTATCAGCGTCGCCTTGGGATCCCTGGACCTGGATCCGTAACAAGGAAGTTTGGCGTTCTGGCGAGACGCCATGAGATCCAGTTCTGGTTTGCCCCAACGATGAATCAATTGTGCAAACACCTCCGGATGGAGTTCCCACTCCCCCGGATGAAAAGTCTGACAACTTAGAAAATCCGCCTCCCAGTTCTCTACACCTGGGATATGGATAGCTGATAGGTGGCAAGTCTCTGCCCAGCGAATTATCTTTGAGACAACTAACATCGCTAGGGAACTCCTTGTTCCCCCTTGATGGTTGATGTAAGCCACAGTCGTGATGTTGTCCGACTGAAATCTGATGAACCTCATTGTCGCTAGCTGAGGCCAAGCCTGAAGAGCATTGAATATCGCTCTTAGTTCCAGAATGTTTATTGGAAGGAGTGTCTCCTCTTGAGTCCACGATCCCTGAGCCTTCAGGGAGTTCCAGACTGCCCCCCAGCCTAGAAGGCTGGCATCTGTCGTTACAATTGTCCAATCTGGCCTGCGAAAGGTCATACCTTTGGACAGATAGACCCGAGATAGCCACCAGAGAAGAGAATCCCTGGTCTCTTGATCCAGATTTAGTAGACGGGACAAATCTGTGTAATCCCCATTCCACTGACTGAGCATGCAGAGTTGCAGCGGTCTGAGATGTAGACGTACAAACGTCACTATGTCCATTGCGGCTACCATTAAGCCGATTACTTCCATACACTGAGCCACCGAAGGGCGAGAAGTGGAATAAAGAACACGGCAGGAATTTAGAAGTTTTGATAACCTGGACTCTGTCAGGTAAATCCTCATTTCTACAGAATCTATTAGAGTTCCCAGAAAGGAGACTCTTGTGAGAGGGGATAGAGAACTCTTTTCTTCGTTCACCTTCCACCCATGCGACCTCAGAAATGCCAGAACTATGTCCGTATGAGACTTGGCAATTTGGAAATTTGACGCCTGTATCAGGATGTCGTCTAAATAAGGGGCCACTGCTATGCCCCGCGGTCTTAGGACCGCCAGAAGTGACCCCAGAACCTTCGTAAAGATTCTTGGGGCTGTAGCTAACCCAAAGGGAAGAGCTACAAACTGGTAATGCCTGTCTAGGAAGGCAAACCTGAGAAACCGATGATGGTCTTTGTGTATCGGAATGTGAAGATAAGCATCCTTTAAATCCACAGTAGTCATGTATTGACCCTCCTGGATCATAGGTAAGATGGTACGAATAGTCTCCATCTTGAATGATGGGACTCTGAGGAATTTGTTTAGGATCTTGAGATCTAAAATTGGTCTGAAGGTTCCCTTCTTTTTTGGGAACCACAAACAGATTTGAGTAAAATCCCTGTCCCTGTTCCTCCTTTGGAACTGGATGGATCACTCCCATAACTAGGAGGTCTTGAACACAGTGTAAGAATGCCTCTCTCTTTATCTGGTTTGCAGATAATTGTGAAAGATGAAATCTCCCTTTTGGAGGAGAAGCTCTGAAGTCCAGAAGATATCCCTGGGATACAATTTCCAACGCCCAGGGATCCTGGACATCTCTTGCCCAAGCCTGGGCGAAGAGCGAAAGTCTGCCCCCTACTAGATCCGTTACCGGATAGGGGGCCGATCCTTCATGCTGTCTTAGAGGCAGCAGCAGGCTTTTTGGCCTGCTTACCTTTGTTGCAGGTCTTGTTAGGTCTCCAGACCGACTTGGAATGGGCAAAAGTTCCCTCTTGTTTTGCATTAGAGGACGTTGATGCCGCACTCGCCTTAAAGTTTCGAAAGGCACGAAAATTAGTCTGTTTGGCCCTTGATTTGGACCTATCCTGAGGAAGGGCATGACCTTTTCCTCCAGTGATATCAGAAATGATCTCCTTCAAACCAGGCCCGAATAGGGTTTGCCCTTTGAAGGGAATGTTAAGAAGCTTTGACTTTGAAGTAACGTCAGCTGACCATGATTTAAGTCATAGCACCCTGCGCGCTTGAATAGCAAAACCAGAATTCTTAGCCGTTAGTTTAGTCAAATGAACAATGGCATCAGAAACAAAAGAATTGGCTAGCTTAAGTGCTCTAAGCTTGTCAAGTATGTCACCCAATGGGGTCTCTACCTGTAAAGCCTCTTCCAGAGACTCAAACCAGAAAGCCGCAGCAGCAGTGACTGGGGCAATGCATGCAAGGGGCTGTAGAATAAAACCTTGTTGAATAAACATTCTCTTAAAGGTAACCCTCTAACTTTTTATCCATTGGATCTGAGAAAGCACAACTGTCCTCGACAGGGATAGTAGTACGCTTAGCTAGGGTAGAAACTGCTCCCTCCACCTTAGGAACTGTCTGCCATAAGTCCCGTGTGGTGGCATCTATTGGAAACATTTTCTTAAAAATAGGAGGGGGGAGAGAACGGCACACCTGGTCTATCCCATTCCTTAGTAATAATTTCTGTAAACCTTTTAGATATTGGAAAAACATCAGTGCACACCGGCACTGCATAGTATTTATCCAATCTACACAATTTCTCTGGCACTGCAATTGTATCACAGTCATTCAGAGCAGCTAAAACCTCCCTGAGCAATACGCGGAGGTGTTCAAGCTTAAATTTAAATGTTGACATATCAGAATCAGGTTGAATCCTCTTCCCTGAGTCAGAAACATCACCCACAGAAAGAAGCTCTCCTTCCTCAGCTTCTGCATATTGTGAGGGAGTATCAGACATAGCTCTTAAAGAGTCAGTATGCTCTGTATTTCTTCTAACTCCAGAGCTGTCTCGCTTTCCTCGTAACCCAGGCAGTCTGGATAATACCGCTGACAGTGTATTATCCATGACCGCCGCCATGTCTTGTAAAGTAAACGCTATGGGCGCCCTAGATGTACTTGGCGCCATTTGAGCGTGAGTCCCTTGAGCGGGAGTCAAAGGGTCTGACACGTGGGGCGAGTTAGTCGGCATAACTTCCCCCTCGTCAGATTCCTCTGGTGATAAATTTTTTAAAGACAGAATATGGTCTTTATTACTTAAAGTGAAATCAGTACATTTGGTACACATTCTAAGAGGGGGTTCCACCATGGCTTCTAAACATAATGAACAAGGAGTTTCCACTATGTCAGACATGTTTAAACAGACTAGCAATGAGACCAGCAAGCTTGGAAAACACTTTAAAGCAAGTTAACAAGCAAAAAATAAAAACGGTACTGTGCCTTTAAGAAAAATAAAAAAGGTCAGAATTTGAAAAACAGTGAAAAAAAAGCAGTAAATCAAACTAAATTTTTAGTGTGTATAGTAAGCTAACAGAGCATTGCACCCACTTGCAAATGGATGATTAACCCCTTAATTCAAAAAACGGATAAAAAAAACGATAGACGTTTTTTAACAGTCACAACAAACTGCCACAGCTCTGCTGTGGCCCTACCTTCCCAAACAAACGACTTTGGAAAGCCTAAGAGCCCTTTAGAGGTGTCCTAGAGCATTCAGGGGACTCCTTGAGGAAAGCTGGATGTCTCAGTTTGTAAAAGTTACTGCGCAATTAAGCGCCAAATTAGGCCCCTCCCACTCATGTCTAAACAGTGGAAAGCCTAAGAAAACCGTTTCTATGCAAATTTAAGCCAGCCATGTGGAAAAAAAACTAGGCTCCAATAAAGTTTTATCACCAGAACATATATAAAAACGTTTAAACACTTCCAGCAAACGTTTTATATAACAGGAATTGAAAATGTATAAGAGTATTACCTCTGATAGTAAGCATGATACCAGTCGCTATTAAATCACTGTATTCAGGCTTACAGTACATAAATCTGGTATCAGCAGCATTTTATAGCATTTACATCTCTAGAAAAAAAATTTAACTGCACATACCTCATAGCAGGATAACCTGCACGCCATTCCCCAGCTGAAGTTACCTCTCTCTTCAGTTATGTGTGAGAACAGCAATGGATCTTAGTTACAACCTGCTAAGATCATAGAAATCACAGGCAGATTCTTCTTCTATTTTCTGCCTGGGACAAAAATAGTACAACTCCGGTACCATTTAAAAATAACAAACTTTTGATTGAAGAAAAAAACAACTACATTTCACCACTTCTCTCTTACTACTTCCATGCTTGTCGAGAGTTGCAAGAGAATGACTGGATATGGCAGTTAGGGGAGGAGCTATATAGCAGCTCTGCTGTGGGTGATCCTCTTGCAACTTCCTGTTGGGAAGGAGAATATCCCACAAGTAATGGATGATCCGTGGACTGGATACACCTTACAAGAGAAAATAGGGTTAACTCTCTAACATTTCTTTCTATAGTACTCCATATACTACAACCAACTAATTTAAACAGACCACACATCTTACAAAGCTTTGATATTGCTCTGCTGAATTCACAGAAGTAGTATAGAAATTCAATTTGCATTGTATTCTAAATGAAGCATTTTCTCCATTAAGACTGTAATTAATTTTATGTACTGAACAATGGAAAGGTGTGCACCAATTACTTCAAAAGAAACCACATTTGTAAATATAAATTCCAGCTCTTTGCATTAATTTCAAACTTATGAGAAAAAAAAACCCTTCAGGTCTACGCCAATCTTTTCAAAGAGACTTACCAATGCCAAAATCGCACGTAAATTTGACATTGTTACCCCCTTTTTATGTCTAAGTTTCTCAAATGGGTTATGCACATAAACAAGAACAGCTGTAGAGCCAAATACGAGCAGCATATGTATTTGCAAATCACCCGCCATATCCTGCTCAGAAGATGCAACATGCTGTGGATGTGAAGTGTGACTTAACCTATATATTAATGCAGTTGGGGGAATTATCACAATGAAAAATACATTTCAAAGAGAAAATAAAAATATTATAACCACATCTGTTCATGGAAGAGCAACACAGGAAAGTGTAATAAAAGATTATGTACATTCCAATAAAAATTACCTGGCGGATCCATGAAGTCAAAATGAACCAAGTCATCAATACCAAGTTTCTTTAGCTGTAACACAACTGAACCCAAATTGGACCTAAGAATTTCAGGATAGGTGTTGTCCTATAAGCACAAAGTAAAATGACAAAATGGAAATAAGCTAATGTATCATCAAACCACCTAAATCTATTGTGATCTGCTTATTATGGACCAATTAAAAGATTTTACATATGTAAAAAAAAAAAAAACTCCATATAAACCTAAAAACAAACATTCTATTTGCTTACTTAAATAATTAGCTAAAAGAAATATTGGATTTAAACATTCAGCAATGTTTTTTTCTATTAAAGGGATATGGAACCCCAAAAAACAACTTTCTAATTTATTTCTTTTATTACATTTGCTCCATTCTCTTTGTATCTTTTGTTGAAGGAGCAGCAATGCACTTCTGGGAGCTAGCTGAACACATCTGGTGAGCCAATGACAGACATATGTGCAGCTACCAATAAGCAACTAACTTCCAGTATTGCACTTCTGCTTCTAAACCTACTTAGATATTCTTTTCAAGAAAGGAAACCAAGAAAATAAAGCAAATTAAATAAAAGCAAATTGGAAAGTTTTTTAAAATATCATGCTCTATCAGAATCATGAAAGGGAACTTTGGGGTTTCATGTCCCATTAACTAACTTAGCCTTTATTGGAAACGGTACATTTTAAAGGATTGCTCATTTAAACTGTAAGCTCTCTATGGAGCAGGGCCCTGCTATTCTTCTGTTCTAGTCTGCCCTCCATGTCTTTATTATATCCCCTATAAAGCTATGTGGAATTGGTTGGGGCACAGTAAAGTTAATATAACAGCAAAACCAGAATAACTTAGAACATAAAAAAAAAAAAAAAAAAATCTTTACCTGCATTTCTGTTTTATACGCCTTTTCGGTGTAAAGCCTAAAGCATTTGCCTGGTCTTGTACGACCAGCACGACCGGCCCTTTGCTGTGCAGAAGCTTTACTGATAGCCGTCACTAAAAGGGATTCTACTCGAATACGAGGATTATACACCTGGTAACAGAAAAGTATCAATTACTATCAAACATTTATAGAGATAAGCTTAGATCACTAGCTTTAAGCCGATTGGAATATTAGGTGACATTCAAGAATTTGATATACACTGGAAAAAGGATAGTTCCATACATTAAGGAGGCTACTAAAATACAACTTTACCATTGAGATTTCTTCAATACATGGAAATATCTATAGAAGTTTGAATGTTGTCAAAACTACTTTACAAAAAAAATGATACTAAAAAACAGGTTATATTTCCAGAAAAACAAAATACAATATACCTTTTGTTTAGCAAAGCCAGGATCAATCACAAATACAACACCATCAATGGTTAACGAGGTCTCAGCAATATTAGTTGATACGACAACCTATAATAAAAATAAAAACCTTAGCAGAAGTGCTTTATTACACCAGTTTTATTTTTATAATCTTGTTAAACGGCATTCACTGTTTAAACCAACTGCACCCAAGAGTGGTATGAAGCACACTTTGAAGCCAAAGAAATACCTAAAATTAAGACTATGGAGAAAAAAAAAAAATTCTACATGTGGGTTTCTTATAAATTGCAGCACACAATGAAGAGTCTCACATTTAAAAGGCTGTATAATGAATATTGGATTTTTGGTTAAAATATAAAATTTTAGTTAAAGGGATACTAAACACAATTTTTTTTCTTTAATGATTCAGATAGAGGATGCAATTTTAAGCAACTTTCTAATTTACTCATATCCTCAATTTTTCTTCATTCTCTTGCTTTCTTTCTTTGAAAAAGCAGTAATAAGGTTAGGAGACGGCCTATTTTTTGTTCAGCACCTGGGTAGCGCTTGCCGATTGGTTTGCTACATTTAGCAAATCAGCAAACGCTACCCAGGTGCTGAACCAAAAACGGGCCGGCTCTTAAGCTTACAGTCCAAATCAAGATAACATGAGAATGAAGAAAAATTGATAATAGGAGTAAATTATAATGTTGCTTAAAATTGCATGCTGTATTTGAATCAAGAAAGAAAAAAATGTGGGTTTAGTATCCCTTTAAAGCAGTATAAAAAAATAAATATATATATATATATATATATATATATATATATATATTTTACAGACTGAAAGGGACAGTAAAAACCGTGAGATTTTTATATAGAATGTTTATTTATGAGTAAAGAAACTACTTTGTAATATATTTTCGTTATTTATTTTGCACCTTTTTCAGTAATTTAGCTCTGAAAATGTCTAATTCTCAGAACTTTAAATACACCCTGCTACATATCTGTCCCTAATTGACTTTAAATGATAACAGCTGCAAATAAATGCATTTTACACAAACATTATGATCATGGCTTAGCCTTGCAGTCTGCAGACTAAAAAAACGCAGAAAAAGGATGTTAATTTGTTTTAAAACAAGATTTGGCGGATATGCAATTCTTTAGCAACACCATATAAATGTATTGTAATTACAAATTGTTCACTGTCCCTTGAAGTCATACTTTGACCTTCATGTTTAGAAATAAAATTTGTAGAAGAGAAAAGGTAAAAAAGGGATTTTATAATTTATATGAAATGATGAAGAAAAATAGATAAATGACCTCGCAATAAACATACTTTTAATAGCATGCAGCATTTAACAAACTTATTAGACATTAGAATTAAAAAAAAAAAAACATACTTTTCTTCCTATCGCACCATTTGGTTTCTTGGGTGGAGGAGGTTCAAATATTCTTTGTTGCTGTTGTGGTGGAAGAGTTGAATACAAAGGGATAATTTTGATGTCACCAACTTCAGGGCCTAAATCATCAATTTCACGTTTAATTCTTTTGCACGCCTCGTCGATTTCCTAAAATTAAAAATGACAAATATCCATATTAAAATAAAGCACAATTTTGCCCACATTATGATATTTAATGAAAAACCGTAGCAGAAATAGCCATCAATTCCAAATATTTGTACAAAAGGAATCACAATGAGCCGAAAAGTCCCAAAATAGAATGGACCGGCTGCAGGGGTAAAAATGGACTTTTATTGCATCCTTTTAAAATGGCAATGGTGCAAAAATCAACATTGCCATGAATAACCACCAGCCCTTAAATATCCAGTGGATCCTACATATTTGGTGCCTACACCGGCACTTAGTCAGGGATAAAGCAGGTTCACAAGGAAGAAAATAAATTATGCACAATGACCAATGGTAATCAAGGTAATTTTAACCCCTTGTATAACATGAAAAGAAAAAAAAAGTAAATAAAAATGTATATAACAGTGACACAATATGTACACAGTATGTTACTAATATGTTACAAAGAGCATCAAACAAAACACTGTATATATTAAAATCGTATAATTTGGAATAACTACTTTCTACTAAATACATAAACTTTATTCTAGTAACTGAATAGATATCGGACAGAGGGGAAAAAAATAAAATAAAAATAGTGTGAAAATTCTATGCATGCAGGTGTGTGTAGGGTTTATGCAAAGTAGTGTAAGGTATATGGTGAATTGTAAGAAATTGCAGAGTGAAAGTATTGAATGTTTGGTAAAGTGCGTGATGTGTGAGTGAAAAAAGTGAAAGAATTGAAGATGATGAAAAGTTGTGTGTGGAAAAATGTGTGAATGCAGGTGTGCGAGTGAATCACATACTAGAACAGTGAAAACAGTGGTCAAAAAAAAACAAACAAAAAAAAAAACAGCTGTGGTATTACACACTAGTGACAAATGACTGTCATGAGACTGAACTTATGAATATTGCAAAAAGTCAGTACTAGTTAAAGTATTTCATGGGAGGATGTGAAAAAAATCCAAACTTCACTTATTTCTAAGTTCTGATAAACGTATTAATAAAAATATTTAGAAGACCTGCAAAACCTTTGTACAGATGACAAAACTTTATTTTACAAACAATCCGACTACTGTTACAAACATACATTTTAGGGGAAAAATGATCTCTAAATAGATATACATAATATACGTATATATGTACATAGGCATTGTTGAGAGAGAGGGGAGTTTAAGGAATCTACATATTTAGCCCTAATAAACATTGTATTTAATCACAATATAAAAGCAATAATAATGCAAGACCAAAGTAATATTGCTGGCTTTAGAGAAGACTGCCACCTGGTGTCTATTTGTATTGTGTAACCTAACATCTGAACCAGTATAGCAGCAGAGTAAAGCAAGAAGATGACAGCCACAGGAAAATATAATTTATGTTTACCTGATAAATTATTTTCTTTCTTGGCAGTGAGTGCGCACAAATGTTATTCATAACCAATGGGAAATACTTCACCTAGCCACCAGGAGGCGACAAAGACACCCCAAACAGAGCATTGAAATGTCCCTCCCACTACCTTCTCTCAGTAGTTCAAGCCGAGGATAAGGAAAAGTAGAGATAAAAAAGGGGTACAGGAGGTGCCATAGGACTGCCGCCACTACAGTAATCAGGGCGGGTTTGTGGACTCACTGCCAAGAAAGGAAGAAAAAAAAAAAAATCATCAGGTAAGCATAAATTATATTTATCCTTTCTTTCCATTCATAACCCTATGGGAAACCAATACCCAAGCTGTGGCGTCCACGAAAATATTGAGGGAAAGGTAGTCCTTAATTACTAGGCACGACCGTTTGAAGAACCCTTTCTCCAAAAAGACACCTCTACTGTGGCAGAAATATCAAATCGGTAACATTTCGTGAAAGTATGCAATGAAGACTAGGTAGCAGCCTTGCAGATCTGTTTAACTGAAGCCTCATTCATAAAGGCCATGGAAGTAGACACTGCACGGGTAGAATGTGCCGTAATCCGGGATGAAGGCTGCTAACCCGCCTCTATATAAGCCAAGCGAATCAAACTTTTGAGCCAGAAGGAATGAGTAACAGCTGTGGCCTTCTGACTCTTGTGATTACCAGAAAACAGAACAAACAAGGAAGAAGATTGACGAAATTCGTTGGTAGCATGAATCCAGATATGCAATAACCTCTCCATGGAAGGAGGAGGATTGGGACAAAAAGACAAAACTATTTGATTGATACAAGTTGAGACCACCATAGGTAAAAACCCTGGCTATGTCCGAAGTACAACCTTATACGAATGAAACACCAGATAATACGGATCACACTGGAAGGGCAGACAATTCCGAAACTCTACGAACAGAGGAAATAGCTACCGTAATAACACTTTCCAAGTTAGTAACTTAATATCAACAGAATGCATAGGCTCAAATATAGCCTAACTCTAAGAACAAGATTAAGGCTTTATGGAGGAGCCAAGGGAACCCACGCACCGCACACCAAGATAGATAAGCCCTCCACAAAAAAACCTTCTGGTTTAGAGACCATTACCCGAAGTGAAGAGTCTGCCTGCTCAGAAAATCTGCTTCCCATATTTCCCCACCTGGAATGTGAATGGCTGATATTTGACATTGGTATGTCTCTGCCCATTGAAGAATACGAGACACTTCCAGCATAGTCAGAGTTGTGAGTTCCGCCCTGGTGGTTGACATAAGCCACTATAGTGATGTTGTCCAACTGAAATCGAATATAATGGGCAGAACGTAACTTGGGCCACGACAGAAGAGCATTGAAGATGGCCCTCAACTCCAGAACGTTGATCGGGAGAATCGATTTCTCTGTTCGCCAGGTTCCCTGAGCTCTCAGAGAACCCCACACGGAACCCCAAGCCTGTCAAACTTATATCTATTAGAATTTCTCAAGACGGGTGCAGAAAGCACATGCCCTGAAGAATGGATTCCTGAGACAGACACCAGGAAAGACTCAACTCTGGATCCAAAGATATTACCTGAGACAGGTCTAAATATATTACCTGAGCCCAAGTCGGGGGCCGATCCCTCATGCTGACTTGTTGTCTGGGGTCGATTTTTTGGGCTGTTTGTCCTTGTTCATTACCAGATTTGGTTTCCAGGTAATCCTAAACATTTCAGACTTAATTGCTGAAGCACTCCTGTCTTGTTCGGACACAAGGAGCGAAAATGTCCCATAGGACGCCCTTTAGTCCTAGATTTCTTATACTGATATAGAATGACACCCTTTCCATGAGTGACAGTAGAAATGATGGGATCCAGTACGGGGCCAAATAAGGATTTTTCCCTTAAAAGGTCAAAAGATAGTAACCTAGACTTGGAGACGATGTCCGCTGACCAAGACTTTAGGCAGAGAGCACTCCTAGCCAGCACAGCGAAGTCAGAGTTCTTGGCATTGAGACAAATTATTTTAATAAGGGCATCACAAATTAAGGAATTGGCCGTTTTTAAGGCCTGAATGCGGAAAGGGGATTCTCCCGAAATCAATTCAGATAAGGAGTCGCACCAAAAAGTGGCAGCCCAAGCCACAGCAGCAATGCCTATAGCTGGTTAGAAAAGCAAACCTCCCTGAAGGAGGACCTCTCCGATATCCTAATTTCCTATCCATTGGGTTCTTGAAAGATATGCTATCTTCCAGTGGGATAGTAGCATGTTTAGCCAGGGTGGAAATGGGATAGTCTTCCTTAGGGACACAGTATTCCACACTTCCAAATTACTATTCGGTACAGGAAACATTCTTTTAAAATTTGGAGAAGAGGAAAAACATAATTTATGCTTACCTGATAAATTCCTTTCTCCTGTAGTGTGATCAGTCCACGGGTCATCATTACTTCTGGGATATTACTCCTCCCCAACAGGAAGTCCAAGAGGATTCACCCAGCAGAGCTGCCATATAGCTCCTCCCCTCTACGTCACTCCCAGTCATTCGACCAAGGACCAACGAGAAAGGAGAAGCCAAAGGGTGTAGTGGTGACTGGAGTATAATTTAAAAAATATTTACCTGCCGTAAAAAACAGGGCGGGCCGTGGACTGATCACACTACAGGAGAAAGGAATTTATCAGGTAAGCATAAATTATGTTTTCTCCTGTTAAGTGTGATCAGTCCACGGGTCATCATTACTTCTGGGATACCAATACCAAAGCAAAAGTACACGGATGACGGGAGGGATAGGCAGGCTCTTTATACAGAAGGAACCACTGCCTGAAGGACCTTTCTCCCAAAAATAGCCTCCGAGGAAGCAAAAGTGTCAAATTTGTAAAATTTGGAAAAAGTATGAAGCGAAGACCAAGTTGCAGCCTTGCAAATCTGTTCAACAGAGGCCTCATTCTTAAAGGCCCAAGTGGAAGCCACAGCTCTAGTGGAATGAGCTGTAATTCTTTCAGGAGGCTGCTGTCCAGCAGTCTCATAAGCTAAACGAATTATGCTACGAAGCCAAAAAGAGAGAGAGGTAGCAGAAGCCTTTTGACCTCTCCTCTGACCAGAGTAAACGACAAACAGGGAAGACGTTTGTCGAAATTCTTTAGTTGCTTGTAAGTAAAATTTTAGGGCACGAACTACATCCAGATTGTGCAGAAGACGTTCATTCTTCGAAGAAGGATTTGGACACAAGGATGGAACAACAATCTCTTGATTGATATTCCTGTTAGTGACTACCTTAGGTAAGAACCCAGGTTTAGTACGCAGAACTACCTTATCCGAATGAAAAATCAAATAAGGAGAATCACAATGTGAGGCTGATAACTCAGAGACTCTTCGAGCCGAGGAAATAGCCATTAAAAATAGAACTTTCCAAGATAACAACTTTATATCAATGGAATGAAGGGGTTCAAACGGAACGCCCTGTAAAACGTTAAGAACAAGGTTTAAACTCCATGGCGGAGCAACAGTTTTAAACACAGGCTTAATCCTGGCCAAAGCCTGACAAAAAGCCTGAACGTCTGGAACTTCTGACAGACGTTTGTGCAACAGAATGGACAGAGCTGAGATCTGTCCCTTTAAGGAACTAGCAGATAAACCCTTTTCTAAACCTTCTTGTAGAAAAGACAATATCCTAGGAATCCTAACCTTACTCCAAGAGTAACCTTTGGATTCGCACCAATATAGGTATTTACGCCATATCTTATGGTAAATCTTTCTGGTAACAGGCTTCCTAGCCTGTATTAAGGTATCAATAACTGACTCAGAAAAACCACGTTTTGATAAAATCAAGCGTTCAATTTCCAAGCAGTCAGCTTCAGAGAAGTTAGATTTTGATGTTTGAAAGGACCCTGTATCAGAAGGTCCTGTTTCAGAGGTAGAGACCAAGGTGGACAGGATGACATGTCCACCAGGTCTGCATACCAAGTCCTGCGTGGCCATGCAGGTGCTATTAGAATAACTGATGCTCTCTCCTGCTTGATTCTTGCAATCAATCGAGGAAGCATCGGGAAGGGTGGAAACACATAAGCCATCCTGAAGGTCCAAGGTGCTGTCAAGGCATCTATCAGGACCGCTCCCGGATCCCTGGATCTGGACCCGTAACGAGGAAGCTTGGCGTTCTGTCGAGACGCCATGAGATCTATCTCTGGTTTGCCCCAATGACGAAGTATTTGGGCAAAGACCTCCGGATGAAGTTCCCACTCCCCCGGATGAAAAGTCTGACGACTTAAAAACATAATTTATGTAAGAACTTACCTGATAAATTCATTTCTTTCATATTAACAAGAGTCCATGAGCTAGTGACGTATGGGATATACATTCCTACCAGGAGGGGCAAAGTTTCCCAAACCTTAAAATGCCTATAAATACACCCCTCACCACACCCACAAATCAGTTTAACGAATAGCCAAGAAGTGGGGTGATAAGAAAAAGTGCGAAGCATATAAAATAAGGAATTGGAATAATTGTGCTTTATACAAAAAAATCATAACCACCACAAAAAAGGGTGGGCCTCATGGACTCTTGTTAATATGAAAGAAATGAATTTATCAGGTAAGTTCTTACATAAATTATGTTTTCTTTCATGTAATTAACAAGAGTCCATGAGCTAGTGACGTATGGGATAATGACTACCCAAGATGTGGATCTTTCCACACAAGAGTCACTAGAGAGGGAGGGATAAAATAAAGACAGCCAATTCCTGCTGAAAATAATCCACACCCAAAATAAAGTTTAACAAAAAACATAAGCAGAAGATTCAAACTGAAACCGCTGCCTGAAGAACTTTTCTACCAAAAACTGCTTCAGAAGAAGAAAATACATCAAAATGGTAGAATTTAGTAAAAGTATGCAAAGAAGACCAAGTTGCTGCTTTGCAGATCTGGTCAACCGAAGCTTCATTCCTAAACGCCCAGGAAGTAGATACTGACCTAGTAGAATGAGCTGTAATTCTTTGAGGCGGAGTTTTACCCGACTCAACATAGGCAAGATGAATTAAAGATTTCAACCAAGATGCCAAAGAAATGGCAGAAGCTTTCTGGCCTTTCCTAGAACCGGAAAAGATAACAAATAGACTAGAAGTCTTACGGAAAGATTTCGTAGCTTCAACATAATATTTCAAAGCTCTAACAACATCCAAAGAATGCAATGATTTCTCCTTAGAATTCTTAGGATTAGGACATAATGAAGGAACCACAATTTCTCTACTAATGTTGTTGGAATTCACAACTTTAGGTAAAAATTCAAAAGAAGTTCGCAACACCGCCTTATCCTGATGAAAAATCAGAAAAGGAGACTCACATGAAAGAGCAGATAATTCAGAAACTCTTCTAGCAGAAGAGATAGCCAAAAGGAACAAAACTTTCCAAGAAAGTAATTTAATGTCCAATGAATGCATAGGTTCAAACGGAGGAGCTTGAAGAGCTCCCAGAACCAAATTCAAACTCCAAGGAGGAGAAATTGACTTAATGACAGGTTTTATACGAACCAAAGCTTGTACAAAACAATGAATATCAGGAAGAATAGCAATCTTTCTGTGAAAAAGAACAGAAAGAGCAGAGATTTGTCCTTTCAAAGAACTTGCGGACAAACCCTTATCCAAACCATCCTGAAGAAATTGTAAAATTCTCGGTATTCTAAAAGAATGCCAAGAAAAATGATGAGAAAGACACCAAGAAATATAAGTCTTCCAGACTCTATAATATATCTCTCGAGATACAGATTTACGAGCCTGTAACATAGTATTAATCACGGAGTCAGAGAAACCTCTATGACCAAGAATCAAGCGTTCAATCTCCATACCTTTAAATTTAAGGATTTCAGATCCGGATGGAAAAAAGGACCTTGTGACAGAAGGTCTGGTCTTAACGGAAGAGTCCATGGCTGGCAAGATGCCATCCGGACAAGATCCGCATACCAAAACCTGTGAGGCCATGCCGGAGCTATTAGCAGAACAAACGAGCATTCCCTCAGAATCTTGGAGATTACTCTTGGAAGAAGAACTAGAGGCGGAAAGATATAGGCAGGATGATACTTCCAAGGAAGTGATAATGCATCCACTGCCTCCGCCTGAGGATCCCGGGATCTGGACAGATACCTGGGAAGTTTCTTGTTTAGATGAGAGGCCATCAGATCTATCTCTGGGAGCCCCCACAATTGAACAATCTGAAGAAATACCTCTGGGTGAAGAGACCATTCGCCCGGATGCAACGTTTGGCGACTGAGATAATCCGCTTCCCAATTGTCTACACCTGGGATATGAACCGCAGAGATTAGACAGGAGCTGGATTCCGCCCAAACCAAAATTCGAGATACTTCTTTCATAGCCAGAGGACTGTGAGTCCCTCCTTGATGATTGATGTATGCCACAGTTGTGACATTGTCTGTCTGAAAACAAATGAACGATTCTCTCTTCAGAAGAGGCCAAAACTGAAGAGCTCTGAAAATTGCACGGAGTTCCAAAATATTGATCGGTAATCTCACCTCCTGAGATTCCCAAACTCCTTGTGCCGTCAGAGATCCCCACACAGCTCCCCAACCTGTGAGACTTGCATCTGTTGAAATTACAGTCCAGGTCGGAAGAACAAAAGAAAAAATATGATAATTAAAGCATAATCCCAAATATGAAACTGACTGTCTGGAAATAAGGAAAGTTGAACATTCTGAGTCAAGGCAAATAAATGTTTGAATACATATATTTAGAACTTTATAAATAAAGTGCCCAACCATAGCTTAGAGTGTCACAGAAAATAAGACTTACTTACCCCAGGACACTCATCTACATGTTTGTAGAAAGCCAAACCAGTACTGAAACGAGAATCAGTAGAGGAAATGGTAAATATAAGAGTATATCGTCGATCTGAAAAGGGAGGTAAGAGATGAATCTCTACGACCGATAACAGAGAACCTTATGAAATAGACCCCGTAGAAGGAGATCACTGCATTCAATAGGCAATACTCTCCTCACATCCCTCTGACATTCACTGCACGCTGAGAGGAAAACCGGGCTCCAACTTGCTGCGGAGCGCATATCAACGTAGAATCTAGCACAAACTTACTTCACCACCTCCCTTGGAGGCAAAGTTTGTAAAAACTGATTTGTGGGTGTGGTGAGGGGTGTATTTATAGGCATTTTAAGGTTTGGGAAACTTTGCCCCTCCTGGTAGGAATGTATATCCCATACGTCACTAGCTCATGGACTCTTGTTAATTACATGAAAGAAAAATCCGCCTCCCAGTTCTCCACTCCCGGGATGTGGATTGCTGACAGGTGGCAAGAGTGAGACTCTGCCCAGCGAATTATCTTTGATACTTCCATCATTGCTAGGGAGCTTCTTGTCCCTCCCTGATGGTTGATGTAAGCTACAGTCGTGATGTTGTCCGACTGAAACCTGATGAACCCCCGAGTTGTCAACTGGGGCCAAGCCAGGAGGGCATTGAGAACTGCTCTCAATTCCAGAATGTTTATTGGTAGGAGACTCTCCTCCTGATTCCATTGTCCCTGAGCCTTCAGAGAATTCCAGACGGCGCCCCAACCTAGAAGGCTGGCGTCTGTTGTTACAATTGTCCAGTCTGGCCTGCTGAATGGCATCCCCCTGGACAGATGTGGCCGATAAAGCCACCATAGAAGAGAATTTCTGGTCTCTTGATCCAGATTCAGAGAAGGGGACAAA
>NW_026513106.1:0-24614 GCF_027579735.1 Bombina bombina
GAGATGTTGCCTGTACAACGGCAAAGAGAATGACTGGGGAAGGCGGAGCCTAGGAGGGATCATGTGACCAGCTTTGCTGGGCTCTTTGCCATTTCCTGTTGGGGAAGAGAATATCCCACAAGTAAGGATGACGCCGTGGACCGGACACACCTATGTTGGAGAAATATACTGAACATACATACCTCAGGGCAGTTAATTCTGCAGGCCGTTCCCCAGCTGAAGTTTCCCCATACTCTTCAGTTATGTGTGAGAACAGCAGTGGACCTTAGTTACAACCTGCTAAGATCATCAAAAACCTCAGGCAAAACTCTTCTTCTAATTTCTGCCTGAGGTAAAAAACAGTACAAACTTTTGATTGAAGATAAACAACACTACTTCACCACATCTCTCTTGATACTTCCCTTGTCGAGAGCTGCAAGAGAATGACTGCAGGTGGCAGTTAGATGTGGAGCTATATAGACAGCTCTGCTGTGGGTGATCCTCTTGCAGATTCCTGTTGGGAAGGAGAATATCCCACAAGTAATGGATGAATCCGTGGACTGGATACACCTTATAAGAGAAAATAGGTCTCGGCGCCCTTCATTTTGGCGCCTCTTGAAGAACTCCGCCCCTCGTGGGCGTATTGTCAGATATCTCCCGGTCGCCATTTTACATAGCAAGGCACCGGGAACGACACGCCCAAATTAAAGCTGAGTAGCCTGCTGCTCTGATAAAAAAACAGTCTAGTCGGCCATAAAAACACACAGTCCCCATAACACACAGCGTATAAGACTACAAAAGTCCCGTCTCGAGTGTGAAAAACAACCATCTCCTGGTCGCCATCACAGTTACACAGAGAGCGCCGGGAGAGGAATCCACACAGACCGATTACTCAGCAGTAAAGACATGACTGTCACGCAGTGGGTCATCAACTGACTATAAACCTACATGTCCCATCGCTTCTAGACTAAGTTTTCCAACGCCAGACTGGCTGGGAAATTAAGTCATAAGCCGGATCCCATTCTCTATTATATAAAGAGAATCTACATCCTTGCACAGGGAAGCCCTTATCAGAGCCCATAGCCCCTAGTAGAAAAAAACATAGTAAAGTAAATTCTGAGATTTATGCTGTAGAGCCCCAGAAATAAAAAGACTGAGGAACAGCATGAGATTTTCACAGTATCAAGAGGTCCACTTCTTTCCTCCTGAGGTCCTGTGAAGATAGAGGAGTCTTAGTTAAGTCTCTCTAAGACTATACATAAAAGAGCAGCACCATCATGGGAGGCGCAGTGAGGCTAAAACCCCACCAGTTCCCACAGCCAAAAGGCTATAACTGCAGAGGCTGCTCTATAGTAAAATAGTACACATTGGCACCATTTAAAATAAAAAACACTTGATTGAAGAATTTAAACTAACACCTCACTTTACCCCTTCCTGTTTCACTAACAAAGGCAAAGAGAATAACTGGGGGGAGGGGAGGAGCTATATATACAGCTCTGCTGTTGTGCTCTTTGCCACTTCCTGCTGGCAGGAGGTTTAATCCCACAAGTAAGGATGAAATCCGTTGACTCGTCATATCTTTTAAAAGAAAGATAAATTAGATTGAACCTCCAAGTCACCGCTACTGCATCTGCTAGCTCCGCCTGAGGATCCCTGTACCTCGACCCATATCTGGATAGTTTGGTATTGAGAAGTCATAAAATCTTCCTCTTGCAAATCTCCGCAAACACTCGGGATGGAGAGACCATTCCCCCGGATGAAAGGATTGTCTGCTGAGGAAATCCGCTTCTCATTTGTCCACACCCGGAATGTGGATTGCTGACAGTGAACAAATGTATGTCTCCACACACTCCAGAATCCAAGATACTTCCCTCATAGCTAGGGAGCTTCTCGTTCCCCCTTGATGGATGATGTAAGCCAACTAGGTTATATTGTCTGATTAGAATCTGCTAAACTGGGACAAACCCAGGAGAGGCCAAGCCTTCAGGGAATTGTATATTGCCCGAAGAGCCAAAATGAGATCGGGAGGGAGCTTTCCTCCTGAGTCCATAGGCCCTGTGCCTTCCTGGCACCCCAAACAGCTCCCCATCCTGACAGACTCGTAACCGTAGTCACAATCACCCAGGATGGTCTTAAGACGGACGTCCCTCGGGACAAGTGATCTGGATAAAAACACCAAGAGAGTAATTCTCTCCATCAGTTTTCCAGAGAAATCTGTTTTAAACAGATCTGAATGATCACCGTTCCACTGCTTCAGCATGCTCAGTTGCAACAGTCTGAGGTGAAACCTGGCAAAGGAAATGACGTCCATGTTGAACACCATGAGACTAATCACCTCCTTAAGGCCATCGGTGGCTCGGTGTATGGAGGGTCTGGAGGGCAAGACATGTTGAAGCTAGCTTGCAACGTCTCTGGTCTGTTAGAAATATTATCATTCTATTATAGTACCTGTGAATTCTACCCTGGTATTTGATACAAGAGAACTCTCTCTATATTTATCTTCCATACATGGGACCGAAAAAGACAGAGGAGAGATTCCGAATGGTCCACTCTTCGAAAAATTTCTTGGAGCTGTAGCTAGACCAAACGGAAGTGCAATAAACTGGAAGTGCTGATCCAGGAACGCAGACCATAGGAACTGGAAGTGATCCTTGAGGATTGGTACGTGAAGTGAGCATCTTTCAGATCTATCCCTTCTCGAACAAGGGGAAGAATGAACCTTATTGTCTCCATCTTGAACGAGGGGACATATAAAAACTTGTTTAAGCACTTTAGTTCCAGAATCGGACGGTAAGTTCCCTCCTTCTTTGGGACCACGAAAAGAGTTGAATAGTATCCCAAACCTCTCACTGCGATAGGCACCAGGACAATAACTCCTAAGAGGACAGATCTCTTACGCACTCCAGAAAGGCCTCCCTCTGGTCAGGAAGACAGGAGAGAGAGAGAGGAGGAATCTGCCCTTGGGTGGCTGAGATTTAAAACCCATCTTGTAACCCTGAGCTATGGCCTCCAGGACCCATAGATCCTGCATGTCCCTGAACCAAGCAACTGAAAAGAGCGATAGTCTGCCCTCTACACAATCCAGAAGAGGACCGGGGACCGTCCATTAATGCTGACTTAGACTCGACTGGCTTCTTGCTCTGCTTGGATTTATTCCAGGACCGAGCTGGCTTCCAAGAGCTCTTGTTTTGCTCTGGCTTAGCAGAGGACTGCTGACATGGGCTTTATCAGAACGAAAATTGTCCCTTAGACTAGTTCATATTCTCTTGCGGTAGGAGGGGACCCTTGCCCCCTGTGACCGTGGAGATAAATAAGTCCAGGCCTGGACCAAACAAAATCATTCCCTTAAAGGGGAGAAGTTTAGACATAGAAGTCATTTCCGCAGACCATGACTTCAGCCAGAGCCCAATGGGCATGAACAGAAAAAGCTGAAGCCGTAGCATTCAGGCGAATAATCTGCTTATTAGCATCACAGATGAAAGAATTAGCAACCCTCAAGGCCTTAATTCTTTCCTGAAAAATGTCGAGGGGACCCTCCCCCTCGATCAAATCCCATAAGGAGTCACACAGTAGGTAGCTGCTCCAGCAACCACAAGAACAGCCGCCGCCAGTTGAAACAAATATCCAGTATTTTTTAAACATCTTTTTTAACAGAGTTTCCATCTTTTATCCATGGGCTTTTTAAAGAAAGAGCTATCCTCAAACGGGATAGTAGTACGTTTAGCAAGGGTGAAGATAGCTCCATACCCTTTTAGGGACGGAACCTCACAACTCCATTGAGAGTCCAGGACCGGGAACAATTTGTTAAAGGGAGAAGAGGGGAAAAAAGAATCCAATTCTGTCCCATTCATTCTTAATAAATGTTCACCATCTAACGGGAGCAGGGAAGGATACATTACCACCCTGTCCTCAAACTCTATCCAATTTAGAAATAAATAATAAAAACATAATTTATGTAAGAACTTATCTGATAAATTCATTTCTTTCATATTGGCAAGAGTCCATGAGCTAGTGACGTATGGGATATACAATCCTACCAGGAGGGGCAAAGTTTCCCAAACCTCAAAATGCCTATAAATACACCCCTCACCACACCCACAATTCAGTTTAATGAATAGCCAAGTAGTGGGGTGATAAGAAAGGAGTAAAACGCATCTGGAATCTGGAAATAATTGTGCTTTATACAAAAAAATCATAACCACCATAAAAAAGGAAATTTATGCTTTCCTGATAAATTTATTTATTTTACGATACGACGAGTCCACTGATTTCATCCTTACTTATGGGATATCACCTCCTGGTCAGCAGGAGGAAGCAAAGAGCTCCACAGCAGAGCTGTATAAATAGCTCCTCCCTTCCCTCCCAACCCAGTCATTCGACCGAAGTTAGGAACAGAGAGGAAAAGCCAAGGAGCAGAGGTGACTGAAGTTTAACAAAAATAAAGACCTGTCTTAGAAAAGAACAGGGTGGGCTGTGGACTCGTCATATCGTAAAATAAATAAATTAATCAGGTAAGCATAAATTTCCTTTTCTTTTACAAGATACAAGTCCACGTATTTCATCCTTACTTATGGGATACAATACCAAAGCTATAGGACACAGATGAAAGGGAGGGACAAGACAGGAACCTAAACAGAAGGCACCACTGCTTGAAGAACCTTTCCCCCAAAAACAGCCTCAGACGAGGCAAAAGTATCAAATTTGGAAAAAGTGTGAAGAGACGACCAAGTTGCAGCCTTGCAAATCTGTTCAACAGAAGCATCATTTTTAAATGCCCACGAGGAAGCCACAGCCCTAGTAGAATGAGCCGTAATACGTTCTGGAGGCTGCTGTCCAGCAGTCTCATATGAAACACGGATTATACTCTTCAGCCAAAAAGAAAGAGGTAGCCGTAGCTGTCTGACGTTTCCCAGCAAAAAACAACAAATAATGAAGATGTTTGACGAAAATCCTTAGTCGCCTGCAAGTAAAACTTCAAGGCACGGACTACATCCAGATTATTTAACAGACGCTCCTTCTTAGAAGAAGGGTTAGGACACAAGGAAGGAACAACAATTTCCTGATTAATATTCTTGTTAGAAACAACCTTAGGAAGAAAACCAGGTTTGGTACGTAACACCACCTTATCAGACTGGAAAATCAGGTAAGGAGAATCACATTGTAAAGCCGAAAGCTCAGAAACTCTGCGAGCAGAAGAAACAGCAACCAAAAAAAAAACTTTCCAAGATAATAACTTAATATCTATGGAATGCATGAGTTCAAACGGAGCCCCTTGAAGAACTCTGAGAACTAGAATAAGACTCCATGGAGGAGTAAACTGGATTGAACACAAGCCTGATTCCAACCAAGGCCTGACTAAAGATAGTACATCTAGTACACCTGCTAGACATTTGAGAAACAAAAATGGATAGAGCCGAAATGTGACCCTTTAGGGAACTAGCAGATAAAAATCCCTCTCCAGAGCATCCTGGAGAAAAGACAAAACTCTAAGAATCCTAACTCTAATTCAAGAGTAGCCCATGGATTCACACTAATAAAAGTATCTACGCCAAACCTTATGGTAGATTTTTCTAGGTACAGGCTGACGAGCCTGCATCGAGGCCTTTATGACCGGATCAGAAAACCCCCGTTTTTATAAAATGAAGCGTGCGAGCTCCACGCAGACAGCTTCAGAAAGCTAGATTTTGGAAGAAGGAAGAGACCCTGAATGAGAATGTCCATCCTCAACAACAGTCTCCAAGGTGGTAGAGATGCCATCTCTAAAAGGCCTGCATACCAAATTCTTCGAGGCCATGCCAGTGCTATGAGCAACACAGATGCCCTCTTCCGTTTGAGTCGGGCAATTACCCGAGGAAGAAATGCAAACAGAGGAAACAGGTAAGATTGAGAAGGTTGGCATTCCTTCGAAATGCCCACAGATCCAAATCCAGCTGTCCCCACTTGAGGATCAGGTTGGAAAACAACTCCGGATGGAGTTTCCACTCCCCCGGATGGAACGTCTGTCTGCTCAAGAAATCAGCCTCCCAATTGTCTACTCCCGGGATGTGGATCGTTGACAGGCAACAATAATGGATATCCACCCATTTAATCATTTTGGATACTTCTGTCATCACTAGGAAACTTCCTGTTCCCCCTTGATGGTCGATGGAAACCACAGAAGTTATAATGTCCGACTGGAACCCGACAAGATTGGCTGCGGCTAACCGAAGCCAGACCAGAAGAGCAATGAATCGCTTTCGGTTCTAGAATGTTTATAGGGAGAACCGACTGAGTCCAAAGTCCCTGAGACCCCAGGGAGTTCCAGACAGCTCCCCACCCCAGAAGGCTGGCGTCTGTTGTCCCAATTTCCGAAGCCGGCCTGCGAAAGCAGTTTCCCTGGAATAGATGATCCAGAGATAACCCCTGAAGAGAATCCCTTATCTCCTGATATAAAGTTATCAGAGGAGACCAGTCTGTATAATCCCCGTTCCATTACTTGAGCATACTTAGTTGTAAAGGTCTGAGATGGAACCAAGCAAAAGGGGATGATATCCATTGTCGCCACCATCAGCCCAATTACCTTCATACATTGATCCGAAAGTCACGGAACTCTAGAAATTTGTGTAGACTCTTGAAGTTCAAGATTGGTCTGAAGGTTCCCTCTTTTTCGGGAACCACAAACAGATATGAGCAAAAAACCCTGACCCTGTTCCTGTCCTGGAACAATCTCAGGCTTCTTGGTTTGCTTGGGTTTCCAAGAAGGTTGGGCCTCCCTGCAAACTTAGGTTATTTCTGCTTAGCGGAGAAAGGGGAAACAATTCCTGAGGAATTCCGAAAGGACCGAAAATTACTCGTCGTCCCGCAAGTTTAATCATCTTATTGCGGGAGAAGATGGCCCTTACCTCTCAGGATATCAAAAAATGATCACCTGCAGAGTAAGTCTGAATAAGGTCTTACCCTTGTAAGGAAAAAGAAGAAGTTTGGTCTAGAAGACACATCCACGGACCCAGGCCATAGCCATAAGGCCCTGCAGGCTAGAACCTGAACTCTTATTTGCCAGTTGAAGACCTGCAAATAAGCGTCTGTAATAAGGGCAGTAGCAAGCTTCACAGCCTCTATCTTATCTTGAATCTTCCCCAAGGGAGTCTCCTACAGTTTAAAATGTGTTTCATGTCACTTTGTAAGTAATGGGTACTTGTAAAGCGTGGCTAATCACCCGTAAGGGTCTCAAGACGCTGCTCATATTATCAACCTCAGAAGGATGAAAGGCTGAGAGGGCCTTGCTGGGGATCAAACCTACAAACCTTGGGTTGCTACAGACTTAGGCAAAGTGCCTGAGCATGCTGAGCTATTTGTCCGGTTCCCAGTGTCTAAGCAGTCGTCAGCTACCTGACCGGCTATATGCATGTATGTGAGTGATGATACCATCCTAAGTCACAAAGGAGGACAGAACAAAAAAACAGTTTCAAATCTGTTAATAAACTTTTTACACCAAAATTTGTACTGTCTCTTTAAAATATAAAAGAGCATCTTATATCTGTCATGCAGAACCAGAGTAATATTAATATAAAATTGCTGTAACCAGACATTGGTAAGAACCTCCAAGCAATGTCTAAGCAAGGAACCGCAGAGTACTGCCAGTAGGCAAACAATAATTGCAGACACTATAGGTAGAAAATGTGGTAAGGATGGGCCGGTAACACCAGACTCCTAACCGTCACATTAGAAGGAAAATAAAAAATAAAAATCAATAAAGGCAAATATGTTACTCTCTCTTTAAATCTTAAAAGGACAACATTTTTCCTCTATATTAATTTGCAGAAATAACAAGAGTGAAATATTGAAATCTTCTCATTTCTGTGACCATAATTAGTCAAGCATTATGTTAACCCTGCTGGAAATATATATTGCTAAAGACATTAAAGCAATCCAGACTTGCGCAGCAAGGAACCGCAGAGCACCGCATGTGGGAGAAAAAAAAGATTTATATTTCATGTGTTACTATCTCTTTTTGTACACTTGTTCCCTGATAAGTACTAAGCTGTATTAGACCATAAACAGCAGAGGTATCAAATAAAAGGGACCCCACACTGTTTCTTTAAATGTTAAAAGGGCAACATTTTTCCTTTTTAAGACTTTGCAATAAATAGAGCCAAAACAGCATAAACACCATTGCTAGTTTAGCAATACCCCTCAATAGAATGCCCCTCTAAGTAGCATGAACCTCAACCGGAGCTCCACCGCAACACAAAGACTGTATAAAGATCTTTTTGTGCGTGTTAGACTACCTTGGCGTCTCAAACAGGGGAAAAAATCTCCTAGGATCCTTATCGAAACGATCCATAACGAGAGGGGAAACAGGGCACGATACTCCATAATAACACTGTGTGTAGACATAATGCAGCTCCCGGCTGGTATGTAGAACTACTGAACAGCCGGGAGATGAGTAAAAGTGTGGGTTCAATGTAAAAAGACTCCTGCAGGAGCGCCCTTCGTGGGCGTACACAGAATGCACTATACAGCCATCTCTCGGTCGGTACGTAGTACCTTTATTGAACCGCCAGGAGATGAGCAACAGCATGAGTATACACGCAACAGATAACACCCAGGCGGCAAGATAGATCTAATGACCCGCCGGGAGACCACAAAAAGGCGCACAATTGAAAGGAACGCCTCCAAGTACCGCCCTTCGTGGGCGTATCAAAAGCTAGACCTGTAACCAACTCCCGGTCGGCATTTTGTTTTGTAACCGCCGGGTGATAGATAAAGCGCATAATAACGTGAAAAAAGGCGCTAACAGTCCCCAAAACAATTTTATATCACGAACAACATACTTTGTTAAACCAAGTGTGGGTGCTCTTATTTTAAAACATAGGGAAGAAAATTGGCCCTGGGTCAAATAACCTGTCTAGGGGAATAACAGCAGAGTCCTCTCCCAGGCGGCATGTAGTGAATTAAACCGCCGGGAGGATAGGTCTTCTTAAAAGGTCATACATGTGCTGTCCAAAGCAGAACATACCTGAGTGAAAAGCCCATCTCTTTCTCGAAGGGCTTGCAACAACAATAAGAGAGGCCACATTGCAGTTCTTCTCTAAGGGCTTTTATCGACCCAGAAATAAAAATGGCACTTACCTCCCCATCTGCCGACAGCAAAGGCAGCTCCCAGGAGTGTGAAATCCTACTGCTCACATGGACCTGAGGACAACAAAGGGAAATACTGAGCCAAATCCTTCAGATTTTTCCCCGAATAGGGCAGCAACAGTACATGGGAGGCGCAGTGAGAATTATGTCCCAACAGTTCCCATTGCTTCAAAGCCACCAAATGCTTCTCTTTTGTTATGGAAGAGACTGATTTGCTCTAGGCTACACCCTAGCACAAAGTAGCACTCAGTGGTACCACTTTAGAAAATAGTAAAGATTCTTCAATCAAGTGTTTATTAACACCTCACTTTGCAAGAGTCCATGAGCCAGTGACGTATGGGATAGCAATACCCAAGTCACTAGAGAGGGAGGGATAAAAAATAAAAACAGTCATTTTCCGCTGAAAAAAATGAATCCACAACCCAAAATATATGTTTAGTCTAATAATTGAAAAAAAACAAACTTACAGAAGAATCAAACTCAAACAGCTGCCTGAAGAACTTTTCTACCAAAAACTGCTTCTGAAGAAGCAAATACATTAAAAGGATAGAATTTAGTAAATGTATGCAAAGAAGACCAAGTTGCAGCTTTGCAAATCTGATCAACTGAAGCTTCATTCTTAAAAGCCCAGGAAGTGGAGACTGATCTAGTAGAATGAGCTGTAATTCTCTGAGGCGGGGCTTGACCCGACTCCAAATAAGCTTGATGAATCAAAAGCTTTAACCACAAAGCCAAGGAAACGGCAGAAACCTTCTGACCTTTCCTGGAACCAGAAAAGCTATCAGACTGGAAGAGCTCCTGAAAACTTTAGTAGCTTAAACATAATATTTCAGAGCTCTCGCCACATCCAAAGAATGTAAAGATCTCTCCAAATAATTATTAGGATTAGGACACAAAGAAGGGACAACAATTTCTCTATTAATTTTGTTAGAATTCACAACCTTAGGTAAGAATTTAAATGAAGTCTGCATCCTTATCCTGATGAAAAATCAGAAAATGAGATTGACAAGAGAGCAGATAATTCAGAAACTCTTCTAGCAGAGGAGATGACCAAAAGGAACAACACTTTCCAAGAAAGTAGTTTAATGTCAAAAGAATGCATAGGCTCAAATGGAGGAGCCTGTTGTAAAGCCTTCAAAACCAAATTAAGACTCCAAGGAGGAGAGATTGATTTAATGACAGGCTTGCTACGAACCAAAGCTTGCTACGAACCAAAGTCCGCATCCTTATCCTGATGAAAAATCAGAAAATGAGATTGACAAGAGAGCAGATAATTCAGAAACTCTTCTAGCAGAGGAGATGACCAAAAGGAACAACACTTTCCAAGAAAGTAGTTTAATGTCCAAAGAATGCATAGGCTCAAATGGAGGAGCCTGTTGTAAAGCCTTCAAAACCAAATTAAGACTCCAAGGAGGAGAGATTGATTTAATGACAGGCTTGCTACGAACCAAAGCTTGTACAAAACAATGAATATCAGGAAGCTTTCAAGGAACTTGCAGACAAATCTTTATCCAAACCATCCTGAAGAAACTGTAAAATTCTAGGAATTCTAAAAGAATGCCAAGAAAATTTATGAGAAAAACAACATGAAATATACTGTAAGTCTTCCAAACTCGATAATAAATATTTCTAGAAACAGATTTACGAGCTTGTAACATAGTATTAATCACGGAGTCAGAAAAACCTCTATGACTAAGTACTAAGCGTTCAATTTCCATACCTTCAAATTTAATGATTTGAGATCCTGATGGAAAAACGGACCTTGAGATAGAAGGTCTGGCCTTAATGGAAGTGGCCAAGGTTGGCAACTGGACATCCGGACAAGATCCGCATACCAAAACCTGTGAGGCCATGCTGGAGCCACCAGCAGCACAACCGATTGCTCCAAGATGATTTTGGAGATCACTCGTGGCAGAAGAACTAGAGGCGGAAAAACAGAATTTATGCTTACCTGATAAATTTCTTTCTCTTACGGTGTATTCAGTCCACGGATTCATCCTTACTTGTGGGATATTCTCAATCCCTACAGGAAGTGGCAAAGAGAGCACACAGCAAAGCTGTCCATATAGCTCCCCTCAGGCTCCGCCCCCCCAGTCATTCGACCGACTGTTAGGAGAAAAAGGAGAACCATAGGGTGCAGTGGTGACTGTAGTTATTTTAAATTTGAACCTGACTTAAATGTCAGGGCGGGCCGTGGACTGAATACACCGTAAGAGAAAGAAATTTATCAGGTAAGCATAAATTCTGTTTTCTCTTACTTGGTGTATTCAGTCCACGGATTCATCCTTACTTGTGGGATACCAATACCAAAGCAATAGGACACGGATGAAGGGAGGGAACAAGTCAGGTAACCTAAACGGAAGGCACCACTGCTTGGAAAACCTTTCTCCCAAAAATAGCCTCCGATGCAGTGAAGACCAAGTCGCTGCCTTACAAATCTGTTCAACAGAAGCCTCATTCTTAAAAGCCCATGTGGAAGCCACAGCTCTGGTGGAATGAGCTGTAATTCGTTCGGGAGGCTGCTGTCCAGCAGTCTCATAAGCCAATCTGATGATGCTTTTCAGCCAAAAGGAAAGAGGTAGCAGTCGCTTTCTGACCTCTCCTCTTACCAGAGTAGACGACAAACAAGGATGATGTTTGTCTGAAATCTTTAGTCGCTTTTAGATAGAACTTGAAAGCACGAACCACGTCAAGATTGTGTAAAAGTCGTTCCTTCCTAGAAACTGGATTAGGACACAGAGAAGGAACAATAATTTCCTGGTTAATATTCTTATTAGAAACCACTTTTGGAAGAAAAACAGAATTTATGTTTACCTGATAAATTACTTTCTCCAACGGTGTGTCCGGTCCACGGCGTCATCCTTACTTGTGGGATATTCTCTTCCCCAACAGGAAATGGCAAAGAGCCCAGCAAAGCTGGTCACATGATCCCTCCTAGGCTCCGCCTACCCCAGTCATTCGACCGACGTTAAGGAGGAATATTTGCATAGGAGAAACCATATGGTACCGTGGTGACTGTAGTTAAAGAAAATAAATTATCAGACCTGATTAAAAAAACCAGGGCGGGCCGTGGACCGGACACACCGTTGGAGAAAGTAATTTATCAGGTAAACATAAATTCTGTTTTCTCCAACATAGGTGTGTCCGGTCCACGGCGTCATCCTTACTTGTGGGAACCAATACCAAAGCTTTAGGACACGGATGAAGGGAGGGAGCAAATCAGGTCACCTAAATGGAAGGCACCACGGCTTGCAAAACCTTTCTCCCAAAAATAGCCTCAGAAGAAGCAAAAGTATCAAACTTGTAAAATTTGGTAAAAGTGTGCAGTGAAGACCAAGTCGCTGCCCTACATATCTGATCAACAGAAGCCTCGTTCTTGAAGGCCCATGTGGAAGCCACAGCCCTAGTGGAATGAGCTGTGATTCTTTCGGGAGGCTGCCGTCCGGCAGTCTCGTAAGCCAATCTGATGATGCTTTTAATCCAAAAAGAGAGAGAGGTAGAAGTTGCTTTTTGACCTCTCCTTTTACCAGAATAAACAACAAACAAGGAAGATGTTTGTCTAAAATCCTTTGTAGCATCTAAATAGAATTTTAGAGCGCGAACAACATCCAAATTGTGCAACAAACGTTCCTTCTTTGAAACTGGTTTCGGACACAGAGAAGGTACGATAATCTCCTGGTTAATGTTTTTGTTAGAAACAACTTTTGGAAGAATACCAGGTTTAGTACGTAAAACCACCTTATCTGCATGGAACACCAGATAAGGAGGAGAACACTGCAGAGCAGATAATTCTGAAACTCTTCTAGCAGAAGAAATTGCAACTAAAAACAAAACTTTCCAAGATAATAACTTAATATCAACGGAATGCAAGGGTTCAAACGGAACCCCCTGAAGAACTGAAAGAACTAAATTGAGACTCCAAGGAGGAGTCAAAGGTTTGTAAACAGGCTTAATTCTAACCAGAGCCTGAACAAAGGCTTGAACATCTGGCACAGCGGCCAGCTTTTTGTGAAGTAACACAGACAAGGCAGAAATCTGTCCCTTCAGGGAACTTGCAGATAATCCTTTTTCCAATCCTTCTTGAAGGAAGGATAGAATCCTAGGAATCTTAACCTTGTCCCAAGGGAATCCTTTAGATTCACACCAACAGATATATTTTTTCCAAATTTTGTGGTAAATCTTTCTAGTTACAGGCTTTCTGGCCTGAACAAGAGTATCGATAACAGAATCTGAGAATCCTCGCTTCGATAAGATCAAGCGTTCAATCTCCAAGCAGTCAGCTGGAGTGAAACCAGATTCGGATGTTCGAACGGACCCTGAACAAGAAGGTCTCGTCTCAAAGGTAGCTTCCAAGGAGGAGCCGATGACATATTCACCAGATCTGCGTACCAAGTCCTGCGTGGCCACGCAGGAGCTATCAAGATCACCGACGCCCTCTCCTGATTGATCCTGGCTACCAGCCTGGGGATGAGAGGAAACGGCGGGAACACATAAGCTAGTTTGAAGGTCCAAGGTGCTACTAGTGCATCCACTAGAGCCACCTTGGGATCCCTGGATCTGGACCCGTAGCAAGGAACTTTGAAGTTCTGACGAGAGGCCATCAGATCCATGTCTGGAATGCCCCACAGCTGAGTGACTTGGGCAAAGATTTCCGGATGGAGTTCCCACTCCCCCGGATGCAATGTCTGACGACTCAGAAAATCCGCTTCCCAATTTTCCACTCCTGGGATGTGGATAGCAGACAGGTGGCAGGAGTGAGACTCCGCCCATAGAATGATTTTGGTCACTTCTTCCATCGCCAGGGAACTCCTTGTTCCCCCCTGATGGTTGATGTACGCAACAGTTGTCATGTTGTCTGATTGAAACCGTATGAACTTGGCCCTCGCTAGCTGAGGCCAAGCCTTGAGAGCATTGAATATCGCTCTCAGTTCCAGAATATTTATCGGTAGAAGAGATTCTTCCCGAGACCAAAGACCCTGAGCTTTCAGGGATCCCCAGACCGCGCCCCAGCCCATCAGACTGGCGTCGGTCGTGACAATGACCCACTCTGGTCTGCGGAATGTCATCCCTCGTGACAGGTTGTCCAGGGACAGCCACCAACGGAGTGAGTCTCTGGTCCTCTGATTTACTTGTATCTTCGGAGACAAGTCTGTATAGTCCCCATTCCACTGACTGAGCATGCACAGTTGTAATGGTCTTAGATGAATGCGTGCAAAAGGAACTATGTCCATTGCCGCTACCATCAACCCGATCACTTCCATGCACTGAGCTATGGAAGGAAGAGGAACGGAATGGAGTATCCGACAAGACTCTAGAAGTTTTGTTTTTCTGGCCTCTGTCAGAAAAATCCTCATTTCTAAGGAGTCTATTATTGTTCCCAAGAAGGGAACCCTTGTTGACGGAGATAGAGAACTCTTTTCCACGTTCACTTTCCATCCGTGAGATCTGAGAAAGGCCAGGACAATGTCCGTGTGAGCCTTTGCTTGAGGAAGGGACGACGCTTGAATCAGAATGTCGTCCAAGTAAGGTACTACAGCAATGCCCCTTGGTCTTAGCACAGCTAGAAGGGACCCTAGTACCTTTGTGAAAATCCTTGGAGCAGTGGCTAATCCGAAAGGAAGCGCCACGAACTGGTAATGTTTGTCCAGGAATGCGAACCTCAGGAACCGATGATGTTCCTTGTGGATAGGAATATGTAGATACGCATCCTTTAAATCCACCGTGGTCATGAATTGACCTTCCTGGATGGAAGGAAGAATAGTTCGAATGGTTTCCATCTTGAACGATGGAACCTTGAGAAACTTGTTTAAGATCTTGAGATCTAAGATTGGTCTGAACGTTCCCTCTTTTTTGGGAACTATAAACAGATTGGAGTAGAACCCCATCCCTTGTTCTCTTAATGGAACGGGATGAATCACTCCCATTTTTAACAGGTCTTCTACACAATGTAAGAATGCCTGTCTTTTTATGTGGTCTGAAGACAACTGAGACCTGTGGAACCTCCCCCTTGGGGGAAGTCCCTTGAATTCCAGAAGATAACCTTGGGAGACTATTTCTAGCGCCCAAGGATCCAGAACATCTCTTGCCCAAGCCTGAGCGAAGAGAGAGAGTCTGCCCCCCACCAGATCCGGTCCCGGATCGGGGGCCAACATTTCATGCTGTCTTGGTAGCAGTGGCAGGTTTCTTGGCCTGCTTTCCCTTGTTCCAGCCTTGCATTGGTCTCCAAGCTGGCTTGGCTTGAGAAGTATTACCCTCTTGCTTAGAGGACGTAGCACTTTGGGCTGGTCCGTTTCTACGAAAGGGACGAAAATTAGGTTTATTTTTTGCCTTGAAAGGCCGATCCTGAGGAAGGGCGTGGCCCTTACCCCCAGTGATATCCGAGATAATCTCTTTCAAGTCAGGGCCAAACAGCGTTTTCCCCTTGAAAGGAATGTTAAGTAGCTTGTTCTTGGAAGACGCATCAGCCGACCAAGATTTCAACCAAAGCGCTCTGCGCGCCACAATAGCAAACCCAGAATTCTTAGCCGCTAACCTAGCCAATTGCAAAGTGGCGTCTAGGGTGAAAGAATTAGCCAATTTGAGAGCATTGATTCTGTCCATAATCTCCTCATAAGGAGGAGAATCACTGTCGACCGCCTTTATCAGCTCATCGAACCAGAAACATGCGGCTGTAGCGACAGGGACAATGCATGAAATTGGTTGTAGAAGGTAACCCTGCTGAACAAACATCTTTTTAAGCAAACCTTCTAATTTTTTATCCATAGGATCTTTGAAAGCACAACTATCCTCTATGGGTATAGTGGTGCGTTTGTTTAAAGTGGAAACCGCTCCCTCGACCTTGGGGACTGTCTGCCATAAGTCCTTTCTGGGGTCGACCATAGGAAACAATTTTTTAAATATGGGGGGAGGGACGAAAGGAATACCGGGCCTTTCCCATTCTTTATTAACAATGTCCGCCACCCGCTTGGGTATAGGAAAAGCTTCTGGGAGCCCCGGCACCTCTAGGAACTTGTCCATTTTACATAGTTTCTCTGGGATGACCAACTTGTCACAATCATCCAGAGTGGATAATACCTCCTTAAGCAGAATGCGGAGATGCTCCAACTTAAATTTAAATGCAATCACATCAGGTTCAGCTTGTTGAGAAATGTTCCCTGAATCAGTAATTTCTCCCTCAGACAAAACCTCCCTGGCCCCATCAGACTGAGTTAGGGGCCCTTCAGAAATATTAATATCAGCGTCGTCATGCTCTTCAGTATCTAAAACAGAGCAGTCGCGCTTACGCTGATAAGTGTTCATTTTGGCTAAAATGTTTTTGACAGAATTATCCATTACAGCCGTTAATTGTTGCATAGTAAGGAGTATTGGCGCGCTAGATGTACTAGGGCCTCCTGAGTGGGCAAGACTCGTGTAGACGAAGGAGGGAATGATGCAGTACCATGCTTACTCCCCTCACTTGAGGAATCATCTTGGGCATCATTGTCACATAAATCACATTTATTTAAATGAATAGGAATTCTGGCTTCCCCACATTCAGAACACAGTCTATCTGGTAGTTCATACATGTTAAACAGGCATAAACTTGATAACAAGTACAAAAAACGTTTTAAAATAAAACCGTTACTGTCACTTTAAATTTTAAACTGAACACACTTTATTACTGCAAATGCGAAAAAACATGAAGGAATTGTTCAAAATTTACCAAATTTTCACCACAGTGTCTTAAAGCCTTAAAAGTATTGCACACCAAATTTGGAAGCTTTAACCCTTAAAATAACGGAACCGGAGCCGTTTTGAACTTTAACCCCTTTACAGTCCCTGGTATCTGCTTTGCTGAGACCCAACCAAGCCCCAAGGGGAATACGATACCAAATGACGCCTTCAGAAAGTCTTTTCTAAGTATCAGAGCTCCTCTCACATGCGACTGCATGCCATGCCTCTCAAAAACAAGTGCGCAACACCGGCGCGAAAATGAGGCTCTGCCTATGCTTTGGGAAAGCCCCTAAAGAATAAGGTGTCTAAAACAGTGCCTGCCGATATTATTATATCAAAATACCCAGATAAAATGATTCCTCAAGGCTAAATATGTGTTAATAATCAATCGATTTAGCCCAAAAAAAGTCTACAGTCTTAATAAGCCCTTTTTGAAGCCCTTATTTACAATCGTAATAAACATGGCTTACCGGATCCCAGAGGGAAAATGACAGCTTCCAGCATTACATCGTCTTGTTAGAATGTGTCATACCTCAAGCAGCAAGAGACTGCTCACTGTTCCCCCAACTGAAGTTAATTGCTCTCAACAGTCCTGTGTGGAACAGCCATGGATTTTAGTGACGGTTGCTAAAATCATTTTCCTCATACAAACAGAAATCTTCATCTCTTTTCTGTTTCTGAGTAAATAGTACATACCAGCACTATTTCAAAATAACAAACTCTTGATTGAATAATAAAAACTACAGTTAAACACTAAAAAACTCTAAGCCATCTCCGTGGAGATGTTGCCTGTACAACGGCAAAGAGAATGACTGGGGTAGGCGGAGCCTAGGAGGGATCATGTGACCAGCTTTGCTGGGCTCTTTGCCATTTCCTGTTGGGGAAGAGAATATCCCACAAGTAAGGATGACGCCGTGGACCGGACACACCTATGTTGGAGAAACCAGGTTTGGTACGCAAAACAACCTTATCTGCATGGAACACCAGATAGGGTGAATCACACTGCAAAGCAGACAATTCAGAAACTCTTCAAGCAGAAGAAATGGCTACTAAAAACAAAACTTTCCAAGATAATAACTTAATATCTATGGAATGTAAAGGTTCAAACGGAACCCCTTGAAGAACTGAAAGAACTATATTTAGACTCCAAGGAGGAGCCACAGGTTTGTAAACAGGCTTTATTCTAACTAGGGCCTGTGTAAACACCTGAACGTCTGGTAAAGCTGCCAGGCGCTTATGTAACAGAATAGACAGAGCAGATATTTGTCTTTTTAAGGAACTAGCTGACAGACCTTTCTCCAATCCGTCTTGGAGAAAAGCCAGTATCCTTGGAATCCTAACCTTACTCCACGAGTAACCCTTGGATTCACACCAACCAAGATATTTCTGCCATATCTTATGGTAAATTTTCCTGGTGACAGGCTTTCTGGCCTGTATCAGAGTGTCTATAACTGATTCCGAAAAACCACGCTTAGCTAGGATTAAGCGTTCAATCTCCAAGCAGTCAGTTGCAGAGAAACTAGATTTGGATGCTTGAAAGGACCTTGAATTAGAAGATCCTGCCTCGATGGCAGTTTCCATGGTGGGACCGATGACATGTCCAATAGGTCTGCATACCAAGTCCTGCGTGGCCACGCAGGCGCTTTCAGAATTACCGAAGCCTTCTCCTGTTTGATTCTGGCTATTAGCCGAGGGAGAAGAGGAAACGGTGGAAAGACATAAGCTAGACTGAATGACCAAGGCGCTATTAAAGCATCTATCAATGCCGCCTTGGGATACCTGGATCTGTATCCGTAAAGGGGAAGTTTGATGTTCTGACGGGACGCCATCAGATCCAATTCTGGAATGCCCCATAGCTGGGTTAGCTGAGCAAAGACCTCCGGGTGGAGCAAAGACCTCCCCCGGATGGAAAGTCTGGCGACTCAGATAATCCGCCTCCCAGTTGTCTACTCCTGGGATGTGAATTGCAGATAGATGGCAGGAGTGATCCTCCGCCCATTTGATGATCTTGGATACTTCCTTCATCGCCAGGGAACTCTTTGTTCCTCCCTGATGATTGATGTACGCTACAGTCGTGATGTTGTCCGACTGAAATCTGATGAATTTGGAGCGTGGCATGAATTTGAGGCCATTCTTGGAGCGTGTTGAATATCGCTCTCGGCTCCAAAATGTTTATTGGGAGAAGAGATTCTTCCCGAGACCATAGACCCTGAGCCTTCAGGGAGTTCCAGACCGCACCCCAGCCTAACAGACTGGCATCGGTCGTGACAATGATCCACTCCGGTCTGCGGAAACTCATTCCCTGAGACAGGTGATCTTGAGACAACCACCAGAGAAGAGGGTTTCCTGGTCCATTTGTATTTGAGGAGATAAATCTGCGTAATCCCCATTCCACTGCTTGAGCATGCACAGTTGCAGTTGTCTGAGATGAATTCGGGCAAAAGGGACTACGTCCATTGCCGCCACCATTAAACCAATTACCTCCATGCACTGAGCCACAGATGGCAGAGGAATGGAATGAAGAACTCAGCAGGTGTTTAACAGTTTGGACTTCCTGACCTCTGTCAGAAAGATTTTCATTTCTACCGAGTCTATTAGTGTTCCCAGGAAGGGAACCCTTGTAAGCGGGGACAGAGAACTCTTTTCTACGTTCACCTTCCACCCGTGAAACCTTAGAAAGGCCAGAACAATGTCCGTATGAGCCCTGGCTCTGTTGAAAGACGACGCCTGTATTAATATGTCGTCTAGGTAAGGTGCTACTGCAATGCCCCGCGGTCTTAGCACCGCCAGAAGGGACCCTAGCACCTTTGTGAAAATTCTGGGAGCGGTGGCCAACCCGAAAGGAAGGGCCACGAACTGGTAATGTTTGTCCAGAAAGGCGAACCTTAGGAACTGATGGTGATCTTTGTGGATAGGAATATGTAGGTAAGCATCCTTTAAATCCACGGTAGTCATATATTGACCTTCCTGGATCATCGGCAAGATTGTCCGAATAGTTTCCATCTTGAAAGACGGAACTCTGAGGAATTTGTTTAGAATCTTTAGATCCAGGATTGGCCTGAAAGTTCCCTCCTTTTTGGGAACTACGAACAGGTTTGAGTAAAAGCCCAGTCCTTGTTCTGCAATTGGAACTGGGTGTATTACTCCCATCTTTAGGAGATCTTCTACACAGCGTAAGAACGCCTGTTTCTTTGTTTGGTCTGAAGACAAACGAGAACTGTGGAACCTTCCCCTTGGGGGAGAATCCTTGAACTCTAGAAGGTACCCCTGAGCAACTATTTCTAATGCCCAGGGATCCGGAACGTCTCTTGCCCAAGCCTGAGCAAAGAGATAAAGTCTGCCCCCTACTAGATTCGGTCCCGGATTGGGGGCTACCCCTTCATGCTGTTTTGGTAGGAGGAGCAGGCTTCTTGGCCTGTTAACCCTTATTCCAGCCCTTCCAGGTTGCTTTGGGCTGGGAAGCGTTATCTTGCTTTGCGACAGCAGAGGTTGCAGCAGGTCCGCTCCTGAAGTTGCGAAAGGAGCAAAAATTAGCCTTGTTTTTGGCCTTAAACGGCCTATCTTGTGGAAGGGCATGACCCTTGCCCCCAGTGATATCTGAAATAATTTCTTTCAGCTCTGGGCCGAAAAGGGTCTTCCCCTTGAAGGGAATATTTAGCAGTTTTGTTTTGGACGACACATCCGCCGACCATGATTTGAGCCAAAGCGCTCTTCGCGCCATGATGGCAAAACCTGAGTTTTTCGCCACTAGTTTAGCTAACTGGAAATTGGCATCAGTGATAAAAGAATTAGCCAGCTTTAGAGCATGAATTCTATCCATGACCTCATCGTATGAAGTCTCCCTCTGGAGCGACTCCTCCAGGGCCTCGAACCAAAAAGCCGCTGCAGTAGTTACAGGAATTATGCAGGCAATTGGTTGAAGCAGGAAACCTTGCTGAACAAAAATTTTCTTCAGCAATCCTTCCAATTTTGTATCCATAGGATCTTTGAAAGCACAACTGTCCTCTATTGGTATAGTTGTACGCTTAGCAAGTGTTGAAACAGCCCCCTCTACCTTAGGGAGGGTCTGCCACTCGTCCCGCCTGGGGTCGTTTATGGGGAACATTTTCTTAAAGATAGGGGGGGGGACATAGGGTACACCTGGTCTCTCCCACTCCCTAATCACAATATCCGCCACCCTCTTTGGGATCGGAAATGCCTCCGTGTAAACAGGGACCTCTAAAAACCTGTCCATCTTACACAATTTTTCTGGGACCACCATGGGGGTCACAATCATCTAGCGTAGCTAAAACCTCCTTAAGCAGTACGCGGAGGTGTTCCAGCTTAAATTTAGGAATCTGAATCTTCCCGCTGAGAAACTTTTCCTGCATCTGAAATTTCTCCCTCAGACAGACCTTCCCTCACTGCTATTTCTGAGTATTGTGAGGGTACTACAGATAAATTATCCACAGCGTCTGATTGCTCATCCTCTGTATTTAAAACTGAGCTTTCTTGGAAAAAATCACGCTTTCTTGGAAAAACTGGCAGTTTAGATAAAAATGCTGCAAGAGAATTATCCATTAATGCTGCTAATTGTTGTAAAGTAATAGGGGCCAATGCGCTAGAGGTACTAGGCATCGCTTGCGCAGGCATAACTGGTGTCGACACATGGGGAGAGGAAGAAGGACTATCCTCATTACCCTCTGTTAAAGAATCATCTTGGGCTACATTTTTAATTGTCACTGGATGGTCTTTAAAATGCTTAGATGTTTTAGCACATTTGACACATAAATGCAATGGGGGTACCGCCATGGCTTTTAAACATAAAGAACAACGTCTATCTGAAGTTTCAGGCATGTTTGACAGAGTTATACAGCACTACAATACAGAAAAAAATCACTTTTTGAAAAAACGTTACTGTGTCTTTAAATAATAAAAAGCACACACTCTTTTTCCAAATCACCAAAAAACATCCGATCTTTATGAAATGACCACATGATCCTAATGCTTTGAAATGATTGCACACAAATTTTCAAATCAATTAACCCCTTATTGACCAAACCGGAGCAAATTGCAGTAAACAACCGGTTTAACACACTACAGCACGATGCCACAGTCTTTGCTGCGGCCCTACCTTCCCTTAGGGTTATTTGTAGCAGAAATATAAGCCTCCTCGATGTCCTCCTGCACTCTCAGGACTCTACACATGAAGCTGCATGAGCTGTCTTGAAAATCAACTGCGCAACTGAGGCGCGAAAATGAGGCCCCCTCCCTCTTCAGTCCAGAGTTATGGGGCCTTCCTGAGTCAGAATAGGCGTCTGATAATATGCAAGGCGAGATAAAAAAACCAAAAAGTGTTTACAACGTTTCAAACACTTAAATAAATCTAAGATTCCATCAATAAAATAATCGATTTAGCCCATCACAGTGTCTACAAGTATATAAGCCCTTAACTGAAGCCACAGTTGTGATATTGTCTGTCTGAAAACAAATGAACGGTTCTCTCTTCAACAGAGGCCAGAACTGAAGAGCCCTGAGAATATTTATTAATAATCTAGCCTTCGAGGTTTCCAAACCCCTTGTGCTGTCCGAGATCCCCAAACAGCCCCCCAACCTGAAAGACTTGCATGTGTTGTGATTACAGTCCAGGTTGGACGAACGAAAGAGGCCCCTAGAATCATAAGATGATGATCTAACCACCAAGTCAGAGAGAGTCGAACATTAGGATTTAAGGATATTAATTGTGATATCCTTGTATAATCCCTGCACCATTGGTTCATCACACAAAGCTGGAGAGGTCTCATATGAAAACGAGCAAAGGGGATTGCGTCCGATGCTGCAGTCATGAGACCTAAAACTTCCATGCACATAGCCACTGAAGGGAATGATTGAGACTGAAGGTTCTGACAAGCTGAAACCAATTTTAATCGTCTCTAGTCTGTTAGGGACAGAGTCATGGACACTGAATCTATCAGGAGACCTAAAAAGGTTACCCTTGTCTGAGGAATCAAAAAACATTTTGGTAAATTGATCCTCCAACCATGTCTTTGAAGAAACACTAGTTGATTCGTGTGAGATTCTGCAGAAAGTAAAGAATGAGCAAGTACCAAGAGATTGTCCAAATAAGGAAACACTGCAATACCCAGCTCTCTGATTACAGAGAGTAAGGCACCGAGAACCTTTGAAAAGATTCTTGGAGCTGTTGCTAGGCCAAAAGGAAGAGCAACAAATTGGTAATGCTCGTCTAGAAAAGAGAATCTCAGGAACTGATAGTGATCTGCATGAATCTGAATATGAAGATATGCATCCTGTTAGTCTATTGCGGACATATAATGCCCTTGCTGAACAAAAGGCAGAATAGTCCTTATAGTCACCATTTTGAAAGTTGGTACTCTTACATATTGATTCAAAATCTTTAGATCCAAAACTGGTCTGAATGAATTTTCTTTCTTTGGGACAATGAATAGATTTGAATAAAACCCCAGACCCTGTTCCTGAAACGGAACTGGCATCATTACCCCTGATAACTCCAGGTCTAAAACACACTTCAGGAAAGCCTGAGCCTTTACTGGGTTTGCTGGAATGCGTAAGAGAAAAAAATCTTCTCACATGCGGTCTTACAATGAATCCTATTCTGTAACCCTGAGAGACAATACTCTGGATCAATTCGGTCCAAAATCAATGGATTCAAATATCTTTGAAAAATCTTAATCTGCCCCCCACCAGCTGAGCTGGAATGAGAGCCGCACCTACATGCGGACTTGGGGGCTGGTTTTGATCTCTTAAATGGCTTGGACTTATTCCAATTTGAGGAAGGCTTCCAATTGGAAACAGATTCCTTGGGGGAAGGATTAGATTTCTGTTCCTTATTTTGTCGAAAGGAACGAAAATGGTTAGAAGCTTTAGATTTAACCTTAGGTCTTTCATCCTGAGACAAAAAAACTTCCTTTCCCCCTCAGTGACAGTTGAAATTATTGAATCCAACTGAGAACCAAATAAATTATTACCTTGGAAAGAAAGATAGCAATCTGGACTTAGAAGTCATGTCAGCATTCCAAGATTTAAGCCACAAAGCCCTTCTAGCAAAAATAGCTAGACACATAGATTTAACATCAATTTCGATATCAAAAAACACAATTTATGCTTACCTGATAAATTTATTTCTCTTGTGGTGTATCCAGTCCACGGATCATCCATTACTTGTGGGATATTCTCATTCCCAACAGGAAGTTGCAAGAGGACACCCACAGCAGAGCTGTAATATAGCTCCTCCCCTAACTGTCATAGCCAGTCATTCGACCGAAAACAAGCCGAGAAAGGAGGAACCATAGGGTGTAGTGGTTACTGTAGTTTAAATTTAAAAATTACCTGCCTTAAAATGACAGGGCGGGCCGTGGACTGGATACACCACAAGAGAAATAAATTTATCAGGTAAGCATAAATTGTGTTTTCTCTTGTAAGGTGTATCCAGTCCACGGATCATCCATTACTTGTGGGATACCAATACCAAAGCTAAAGTACACGGATGAAGGGAGGGACAAGGCAGGAACTTAAATGGAAGGAACCACTGCCTGTAAAACCTCTCTCCCAAATATAGCCTCCGAAGAAGCAAAAGTATAAAAATTTTAAAATTTTGAAAAAGTATGAAGCGAAGACCAAGTCGCCGCCTTGCAAATCTGTTCAACAGAAGCCTCATTTTTAAAGGCCCAAGTGGAAGCCACAGCTCTAGTGGAATGAGCTCTAATCCTTTCAGGAGGCTGCTGTCCAGCAGTCTCATAGGCTAAGCGGATTAAGCTTCTTAGCCAAAAAGAAAAAGAGGTTGC
>NW_026513107.1:0-60000 GCF_027579735.1 Bombina bombina
GTGGCTTCAGTGGCTATATTTGTGATAAATAATACGCAGACAGGCCCCTTCTACTTTGGCTCCAGAGCTATTTTTCTGGAAAAACTCTCAACCATTATAAGATCACCAGGTGAGATGGCACGCACTACACGGTTATCATTCTTTAACTGTGCAGCATGTACCTGGATATGAAAAGACTTGAGCATTGATGTTTCTGAGAAATGTTAAACTAATAGTAGTCAGCATTTTACACAGGGAGTATTGGAAAATACAGGGTAATTTATGTTTCTCTTTAAAGGATCAATAAAATTGAACTTTAATGATTTAGATAGGGCATGTAATTCCAAACAACCTTCACATTTACTTCTATCATCAAATTTGCTTGGTTCGCTTGGTATTCTTTGTTAAAGGCTAAAACTAGGTAGGCTCATAAGCTTATTTCTAAGAACTTGTAGGCCGCCTCTTATTTCACTGTCCTGCTGTGAAATACTAAGTAATGCACTGCTAGTTTAACTGTGCTACATATACAACATTCACTGATGCAAGAGTCAGCACTAATTGGCCAAATTGCAAGTTTGTAAAAAAAAAAAACACTGAGATAAGTGGGCAGTCTGCAGAGATTTGGATACTAAGTAATCACAGCGGTAAAAAAGTTTATCAATACAACCGTGTTGATTATGTAAAACTGTGGAATGGTTAACAAAGGGACTATCTATCTATCTTTTTTTTTTTTTTTTTAAACAATAAAAAATGTCAAGTACACTGTCCCTTTAATTTCAATAAAACATTTCCCCTGCTGATTTTATTAGTCACAAATCTTTAACACATACATTCTGCAATTATCACTCCAAGGCAGGTATACACTTTCTTGTTCCCCTCTAGACACATTAAGGAAAACTTTCCCTAGTTTACACAGTAAGTCTTTCCTAATGAAATTATTAAACAGTTTTGGAACATGTCATTCTGTTTCAGGACCTACAGTTACACTCAAAGGTTCTGATATGTGGTATGATATACCCTTATTTCCAACTCCAGTAATCATTAAAGCTTTTGGCTATATTTACAAGGGGCTATTTGCTTTGTCTAACAAGAACTGACTGTCAGTCAGAGTCTGCATCCTTCTTAGGGTTAAACAGTCCCCTCCCCCCCCCTCGCTTTTCTTATAGCACCGCAGCTCCTGGATTTTTACTGTCTGACTGCTCAAAGTCTTTTCTGTGTCACATTTTTCTAGCGTTAAAACATTTTATTCCACTTGAAAAATGAAGTAAAAGAAGTTAAACAACTATATACAAACATCTTTATTAAGATTATACATGGTTTAATTGTATTCACCCACTAAATATTTAAAATAAATATTGTCTTTGCATATTTATTGCAGCTGGACAGTTCTGCAAATCAATACAAGACAATATATATATATATAAGAAAATTTGCGGCAAATAATTTACCATCAATAATTCTGTGTAATTTCAGTGGAGAACACAATAAACCTTATACACACAAAAGTTCAAAATACAACATTTACTTTCAACTACACATTGTGCACTATTGCTCTGACAAAATCATACAGCAGAGACACATTGAACACTGACAATCGACCACTATGTAAAAAATATTCACTCCTAAGGTAGAAAAACCTACCATACAAACTTCTAATATCTCCTTACATACCTCCAGCACCTCTTTAATATTTATACACATTTTCATGAGCATTACATTCTGAACCATCTAACAAAGAAATACATTTCCTCTCAATTAATCCAATTTTCACAAAATTGTATAATATACAATTACTTTGTCCATGGGTACTCTGATGACAAACACTAAAACGTGGTTTACCCTACTTAAAATGTCAAGAAATATAAAGCACAGTTTTTAATGTATTTCTTCATCTTTTAATCATTAAAACAACACAAACTTTTCTACCACATACTTTTGCCAGTCCATCTATCACTATTCCTATACCCATTGCACTCTTTTCTCCAACATAGGTGTGTCCGGTCCACGGCGTCATCCTTACTTGTGGGATATTCTCTTCCCCAACAGGAAATGGCAAAGAGCCCAGCAAAGCTGGTCACATGATCCCTCCTAGGCTCCGCCTTCCCCAGTCATTCTCTTTGCCGTTGTACAGGCAACATCTCCACGGAGATGGCTTAGAGTTTTTTAGTGTTTAACTGTAGTTTTTATTATTCAATCAAGAGTTTGTTATTTTAAAATAGTGCTGGTATGTACTATTTACTCTGAAACAGAAAAGAGATGAAGATTTCTGTTTGTAAGAGGAAAATGATTTTAGCAACCGTTACTAAAATCGATGGCTGTTCCACACAGGACTGTTGAGAGGAATTAACTTCAGTTGGGGGAACAGTGAGCAGACTTTTGCTGCTTGAGGTATGACACATTCTAACAAGACGATGTAATGCTGGAAGCTGTCATTTTCCCTATGGGATCCGGTAAGCCATTTTTATTACAGAAAGAAAAAAAGGGCTTCACAAGGGCTTTCTAAGACTGTAGACATTTTCTGGGCTAAATCGATTTATATTTTATACTCCATAGCCTTGAGGAATTATTTTAATCTTGGGAATTATGTAAAATAACCGGCAGGCACTGTATAGGACACCTTATTCTCTAGGGGCTTTCCCTAATCATAGGCAGAGTCTCATTTTCGCGCCTGTATTGCGCACTTGTTTTTGAGAAGCATGACATGCAGATGCATGTGTGAGGAGCTCTGATACATAGAAAAGACTTTCTGAAGGCGTCATTTGGTATCGTATTCCCCTTTGGGCTTGGTTGGGTCTCAGCAAAAGCAGATACCAGGGACTGTAAAGGGGTTAAATATAAAAACGGCTCCGGTTCCGTTATTTTAAGGGTTAAAGCTTCCAAATTTGGTGTGCAATACTTTTAAGGCTTTAAGACACTGTGGTGAAATTTTGGTGAATTTTGAACAATTCCTTCATACTTTTTCGCAATTGCAGTAATAAAGTGTGTTCAGTTTAAAATTTAAAGTGACAGTAACGGTTTATTTTAAAACGTTTTTTGTACTTTGTTATCAAGTTTTTGCCTGTTTAACATGTCTGAACTACCAGATAGACTGTGTTCTGAATGTGGGGAAGCCAAGGTTCCTTCTCATTTAAATAGATGTGATTTATGTGACACAAAATTTAGAGAAAATGATGCCCAAGATGATTCCTCAAGTGAGGGGAGTAAGCATGGTACTGCATCATCCCCTCCTTCGTCTACACCAGTCTTGCCCACACAGGAGGCCCCTAGTACATCTAGCGCGCCAATACTCCTTACTATGCAACAATTAACGGCTGTAATGGATAATTCTATCAAAAACATTTTAGCCAAAATGCCCACTTATCAGCGAAAGTGCGACTGCTCTGTTTTAGAAAATACTGAAGAGCATGAGGACGCTGATGATATTGGTTCTGAAGGGCCCCTACACCAGTCTGAGGGGGCCAGGGAGGTTTTGTCTGAGGGAGAAATTTCAGATTCAGGGAAAATTTCTCAACAAGCTGAACCTTATGTGATTACATTTAAATTTAAATTGGAACATCTCCGCGCTCTGCTTAAGGAGGTGTTATCCACTCTGGATGATTGTGAGAATTTGGTCATTCCAGAGAAACTATGTAAAATGGACAAGTTCCTAGAGGTCCCGGGGCCCCCCGAAGCTTTTCCTATACCCAAGCGGGTGGCGGACATTGTAAATAAAGAATGGGAAAGGCCCGGTATACCTTTCGTCCCTCCCCCCATATTTAAAAAATTGTTTCCTATGGTCGACCCCAGAAAGGACTTATGGCAGACAGTCCCCAAGGTCGAGGGGGCGGTTTCTACTCTAAACAAACGCACCACTATACCCATAGAAGATAGTTGTGCTTTCAAAGATCCTATGGATAAAAAATTAGAAGGTTTGCTTAAAAAGATGTTTGTTCAGCAAGGTTACCTTCTACAACCAATTTCATGCATTGTTCCTGTCACTACAGCCGCGTGTTTCTGGTTCGATGAGCTAGAAAAGGCGATCAATAATAATTCTTCTTCTTATGAGGAGATTATGGACAGAATTCGTGCTCTCAAATTGGCTAATTCTTTCACCCTAGACGCCACTTTGCAATTGGCTAGGTTAGCGGCGAAAAATTCTGGTTTTGCTATTGTGGCGCGCAGAGCGCTTTGGTTAAAATCTTGGTCAGCGGATGCGTCTTCCAAGAACAAATTGCTTAACATTCCTTTCAAGGGGAAAACGCTGTTTGGCCCTGACTTGAAAGAGATTATCTCTGATATCACTGGGGGCAAGGGACACGCCCTTCCTCAGGATAGGTCTTTCAAGGCCAAAAATAAACCTAATTTTCGTCCCTTTCGCAGAAACGGACCAGCCCCAAGTGCTACGTCCTCTAAGCAAGAGGGTAATACTTCTCAAGCCAAGCCAGCCTGGAGACCAATGCAAGGCTGGAACAAAGGAAAGCAGGCCAAGAAACCTGCCACTGCTACCAAGACAGCATGAGATGTTGGCCCCCGATCCGGGACCGGATCTGGTGGGGGGCAGACTCTCTCTCTTCGCTCAGGCTTGGGCAAGAGATGTTCTGGATCCTTGGGCGCTAGAAATAGTCTCCCAAGGTTATCTTCTGGAATTCAAGGGGCTTCCCCCAAGGGGGAGGTTCCACAGGTCTCAATTGTCTTCAGACCACATAAAAAAACAGGCATTCTTACATTGTGTAGAAGACCTGTTAAAAATGGGAGTGATTCATCCTGTTCCATTAGGAGAACAAGGGATGGGGTTCTACTCCAATCTGTTCGTAGTTCCCAAAAAAGAGGGAACATTCAGACCAATCTTAGATCTCAAGATCCTAAACAAGTTTCTCAAGGTTCCATCGTTCAAAATGGAAACCATTCGAACTATTCTTCCTTCCATCCAGGAAGGTCAATTCATGACCACGGTGGATTTAAAGGATGCGTATCTACATATTCCTATCCACAAGGAACATCATCGGTTCCTAAGGTTCGCATTCCTGGACAAGCATTACCAGTTTGTGGCACTTCCGTTCGGATTAGCCACTGCTCCAAGGATTTTCACAAAGGTACTAGGGTCCCTTCTAGCGGTGCTAAGACCAAGGGGCATTGCAGTAGTACCTTACTTGGACGACATTCTGATTCAAGCGTCGTCCCTTCCTCAAGCAAAGGCTCACACGGACATTGTCCTGGCCTTTCTCAGATCTCACGGGTGGAAAGTGAACGTAGAAAAAAGTTCTCTGTCTCCGTCAACAAGGGTTCCCTTCTTGGGAACAATAATAGACTCCTTAGAAATGAGGATTTTTCTGACAGAGGCCAGAAAATCAAAACTTCTGAACTCTTGTCAAATACTTCATTCTGTTCCTCTTCCTTCCATAGCGCAGTGCATGGAAGTAATAGGTTTGATGGTAGCGGCAATGGACATAGTTCCTTTTGCGCGCATTCATCTAAGACCATTACAACTGTGCATGCTCAGTCAGTGGAATGGGGACTATACAGACTTGTCTCCGACGATACAAGTAAATCAGAGGACCAGAGATTCACTCCGTTGGTGGCTGTCCCTGGACAACCTGTCACAGGGGATGAGCTTCCGCAGACCAGAGTGGGTCATTGTCACGACCGACGCCAGTCTGGTGGGCTGGGGCGCGGTCTGGGGACCCCTGAAAGCTCAGGGTCTTTGGTCTCGGGAAGAATCTCTTCTACCGATAAATATTCTGGAACTGAGAGCGATACTCAATGCTCTCAAGGCTTGGCCTCAGCTAGCAAAGGCCAAGTTCATACGGTTTCAATCAGACAACATGACGACTGTTGCGTACATCAACCATCAGGGGGGAACAAGGAGTTCCCTGGCGATGGAAGAAGTGACCAAAATCATTCAATGGGCGGAGACTCACTCCTGCCACTTGTCTGCAATCCACATCCCAGGAGTGGAAAATTGGGAAGCGGATTTTCTGAGTCGTCAGACATTTCATCCGGGGGAGTGGGAACTCCATCCGGAAATCTTTGCCCAAATCACTCAATTGTGGGGCATTCCAGACATGGATCTGATGGCCTCTCGTCAGAACTTCAAGGTTCCTTGCTACGGGTCCAGATCCAGGGATCCCAAGGCGACTCTAGTAGATGCACTAGTAGCACCTTGGACCTTCAAACTAGCTTATGTATTCCCGCCGTTTCCTCTCATCCCCAGGCTGGTAGCCAGGATCAATCAGGAGAGAGCATCGGTGATCTTAATAGCTCCTGCGTGGCCACGCAGGACTTGGTATGCAGACCTGGTGAATATGTCATCGGCTCCACCATGGAAGCTACCTTTGAGACGAGACCTTCTTGTTCAAGGTCCGTTCGAACATCCGAATCTGGTCTCACTCCAACTGACTGCTTCGAGATTGAACGCTTGATCTTATCAAAGCGAGGGTTCTCAGATTCTGTCATTGATACTCTTGTTCAGGCCAGAAAGCCTGTAACTAGAAAAATTTACCACAAAATATGGAAAAAATATATCTGTTGGTGTGAATCTAAAGGATTCCCTTGGGACAAGGTAAAAATTCCTAAGATTCTATCCTTCCTTCAAGAAGGTTTGGAGAAAGGATTATCTGCTAGTTCCTTGAAGGGACAGATTTCTGCCTTGTCTGTGTTACTTCACAAAAAACTGGCAGCTCTGCCAGATGTTCAAGCCTTTGTTCAGGCTCTGGTTAGAATCAAGCCTGTTTACAAACCTTTGACTCCTCCTTGGAGTCTCAATTTAGTTCTTTCAGTTCTTCAGGGGGTTCCGTTTGAACCCTTACATTCCGTTGATATTAAGTTATTATCTTGGAAAGTTTTGTTTTTGGTTGCAATTTCTTCTGCTAGAAGAGTTTCAGAATTATCTGCTCTGCAGTGTTCTCCTCCTTATCTGGTGTTCCATGCAGATAAGGTGGTTTTACGTACTAAACCTGGTTTTCTTCCGAAAGTTGTTTCTAACAAAAACATTAACCAGGAGATAGTCGTGCCTTCTTTGTGTCCGAATCCAGTTTCAAAGAAGGAACGTTTGTTGCACAATTTGGATGTTGTTCGTGCTCTAAAATTCTATTTAGATGCTACAAAGGATTTTAGACAAACATCTTCCTTGTTTGTAGTTTATTCTGGTAAAAGGAGAGGTCAAAAAGCAACTTCTACCTCTCTCTCTTTTTGGATTAAAAGCATCATCAGATTGGCTTACGAGACTGCCGGACGGCAGCCTCCTGAAAGAATCACAGCTCATTCCACTAGGGCTGTGGCTTCCACATGGGCCTTCAAGAACGAGGCTTCTGTTGATCAGATATGTAAGGCAGCGACTTGGTCTTCACTGCACACTTTTACTAAATTTTACAAGTTTGATACTTTTGCTTCTTCTGAGGCTATTTTTGGGAGAAAGGTTTTGCAAGCCGTGGTGCCTTCCATCTAGGTGACCTGATTTGCTCCCTCCCTTCATCCGTGTCCTAAAGCTTTGGTATTGGTTCCCACAAGTAAGGATGACGCCGTGGACCGGACACACCTATGTTGGAGAAAACAGAATTTATGTTTACCTGATAAATTACTTTCTCCAACGGTGTGTCCGGTCCACGGCCCGCCCTGTTTTTTTAATCAGGTCTGATAATTTATTTTCTTTAACTACAGTCACCACGGTATCATATGGTTTCTCCTATGCAAATATTCCTCCTTTACGTCGGTCGAATGACTGGGGAAGGCGGAGCCTAGGAGGGATCATGTGACCAGCTTTGCTGGGCTCTTTGCCATTTCCTGTTGGGGAAGAGAATATCCCACAAGTAAGGATGACGCCGTGGACCGGACACACCGTTGGAGAAAGTAATTTATCAGGTAAACATAAATTCTGTTTTTCTTATTTTTTTGCTCTTTTTCTTCCCTTACTGGGAGATTTAATTCTAATTTTTTAATTTCTTTTTGATAATTATCCTCTAGCGAAGCCTTTAACTACTCACGCTGTCTTTTTACTGCCTCAGTATTCCATTTAAAATATGCGTTCCACTCTTCTTATGTAGGGTTGTTCTTTTTTTAAACCTCTGTTAAAACATTACTTAGGGTATTTATTTTATCTAGGTTCCAAGAGCCACCCTCTGGCCATATATGGTCCCGAATATAATTTAAATTATTCGGAACCATTTAGTATGATGCTTATTACAAAAAGGGCCATGGTGTTGATTCATATATTCTGCTGGGGAACCCCTTGGCCATTTAAAATTAACGGAACAGCCTTTAGAGGAACTATAGATAAGCAAGACAGGAAAACTCTCCCTAGTGCGGCTTAAGGTGCGTGGTGTATGGGGAGGGAATTATAAGTCCTGTCGAGGAGGATATAAATGAGGCCAAACGTCTAAAAACCAAACTTCATGTGCAGTTTTTCAAAAGGTCATAAGTTGTGTGCGCTTGCTTAGGGGTGTTGAAACAAGGTCTACGGTATAACAAAAGAATATCGGCATAAACCGGAATGATGTGCAACTCACCACTCTTGCTTGTTAGCTTGTCATCGGAAGCCCTTGTAATTTTGCTTCTTACCGGACCTTGATCTTCTCGCTCCCAAAGGTAGTAGCCTGCTCCGCGGCTTCCACAAACGTATATGCCGCTCCAACTCTTCTGCAACGCTGGCTCGTTGCAGGCTTCCCCTCTGCACTTCCGGTCTGTGACGTGACTCCTCTTTTCCACCAATAGGATTCCCTCCTACGTCTCCGTAGCCCCAATACACCACTATGTAACCTGTGTGCCGAGTTTCGAGCCCAGTAAAAAAAATTTTTTTCCAAGTAGTGACATACAAAAAAAACAGGCGAATCTTCCAGGCGCAGTTCAATAAAACATCAACTAGCTTTATTGGAATCCATAAGAAAAAGTGAAGTTAAAACAAAAGTGAAGACATAAGATCAATAGCTGGATTGTCTAACTATGTCCCATTTTAAATTGACTTTTTTTACTATTTTTTTAAATGTCACTTGGGTTTTTTAATTACAATTAAAACAAATTCTAAAAAACTAAAACAACAAAACAGAACAAAAGAGAATTGTATTGTATCAGGGGAACCTTCACCCCAACCGTCAACACTACACCACGTGCCTGCCCTTAAATGACTGCTGCAGTCTTATGTCTACCCAGGATAACCCCTTCACTAAGACTAACAATATTTTCTTCACTGGGAATACTATCAGCGGTCATACAAGAAATAAAGCTGTCTAATCAGGGCTTATCCAGGAGGTTTTCTTAAACAAATAATCAGATAACTCTTAGGGTGTCTGCTAGGTCACAGTTTTGGATATGGGTTTGTCACAGTCTCCCCCCTGCATTCAAACACTGACTGGTTAACGTCTGGTTGGACTTGCAGTCGGGTCGGGCGGGTAGAACTGTAAACCTAGTCTCCTAATCCTAGTTGCCTTTAAATAAACACCCTCCTAGGTCACAAGTTTTTTACTTTTACAAAAACAATTTACACGATACAACATACAACATTAATGAAACAATAAACAGAGCCTCTTAGGATAGCGTCACCCAGAACTCCAAACAGCTCTGACCCCTTACCCAGAGACACTCAATTACTGTTACACTAAAAACAGAAAATGCTCTTACCATTCAGAAAACTGATCTTAATTGAGTGCCCCTGGAGCAGAAAGTCTTTGCCACTTGGACTGGTGTCTGAGATTGTGCCATCGTGACGCCATGTGTTGGTGATATTCACCCTGGACTGAATAACTCTTCAGATCACGACAGGTTAAAGAGGGTTCGTTTATTGAACACACACACTGCAGTGAGGAGAGAATACAAGGTTTTCTCTGGGGGGGTCAGTCCCCATCCCAGGTATTTATACACAGGAGACAGGGCATTCCTGAACTCCATATCTATGCTAATACAGTTCATGATTGGCTAGCTAACAAAATGCAAGGGTTTTACCAAATATGGTTATAACATAAGTAAATAATAGTTATACAAAATTTTAGTCACTAAGTTCTATTCATCAAATTAGCTGGTTTGACTGTGTCTGACCGTATATCAAAAAAGGGCAAAGGTCAGGGATGAACTAATGTCTGCTTTTTCTGAGATATTCCTTATGTAAAAAGCATATCATTCTGCAAGCTTACTTAATTTATGGTATACATACATTCATATACACACATATATTTGGCCTATCGGGATACCAAGGAACTTAAGTGTTCACTGATACAAGGATAGAAAGAGATTAGATTTAGAAAAAAATAAACAGACATACATTCAAAACTAGCTACATTTTATAGTCCCATTAAACAAGACTGGCCTCTCCTGACTAATTATGCCCGCTTAGAAATTAACCCATTCAGGCCTCACAAGGCACTGCAGAAAACAGAGACAGATATTGCTTATTATTTTCAACAGTTCCCACAGTTCAAGTGTTTTGCTTGAACCACAAACTTCCAGGTACCGTTTGAGCTCAAAAGATCCTCAAACCAAATTGATATACTCTTGAAGTCCTTTGGCTGTTTCATCTAGTTCATCTGTTCCTACATTGGTGATTGCCCGGATCAAACAGGAACATGCTTCTGCTTGACCGTGCAGTACTTGCTATGCCAATCTGGTTCAGTTGTCCAACTCTTCTCAGTGGCGTCTTCCTTCATGCCAAGATCTGTTGGCTCAAGGTTTTTCTTTTTCAATATCTTCAATCTCTCAGTTTGACTTCTTGGAGGTTGAATGATTTGATTCCTTTCCAAAGAGGTTTCTCAGACTTAGTGGTAGATACCTTGATTCAGGTTGGTAGGTCGTCATTAGGTAAATTTATCTTTATTGGCGGCTGGACTGGGGTTATCCATGGCATTCCTTTTAGGTTTCCCCTTTATTTTGTAAATTCTCCAAGACAAAGTCACAAGGGTTCATTGGCCAGCTCTTTGAAGGGTCATATTTTGTTTTTTATGTCCAACTACTTAGGAATTTAGCTCGTCTTACACATATCAAGCTCTGGTTCCAGCTCTGTTTAGAATCAGACCTGTTTTCAAACCAGTCTCTCCTTCTTGGAATCTTAACAGTGTTAAGAGTATTACAATATCCTCCATTGGAATCCATTCACATATTAAATACTATCAGGTAATCTTGGAAGGTAGACTCTTAGGAAAATATTATTCAGGAACTAGTGGGGGTTTTTTTGTTTTGTTTTTATCCAAACCTCAAACCTTCCAAGGAGTGATTGTTGTATAACTTGGATGTTGTCAGGATTTTGAGGTTCTATGTCCAAGCAAATAAGGATTTCAGGCAGTATCTATAAGAGAAAGAAGCACAGAGGCGCCAACATGGCCTAGTAACGTCACGGCAGTCGGATACAAAACATCAGCAGGATAGGAAATATACTCACAAGCGTAGCGCACCCAAATGGTGCTATTGTGGCAGCCTGGAACATCAAACAGTGGTCCAGCTCACTGGTGTCTCCAGCCAGATAGAGATGATCCTTGGCGAGGGCCTATCCTATGATGCATATAAGGGCAAAAAAGGCACACACATAGCCCAATAACGTTTGTACACCAGATAAAAAAGGATTCAAGGTTGTACTTACAGGAAACAAAGCACCACCAGGTGCAATATCAGCAGTACTGGGACCTCTCAGCCGCCCAGTGGACTGTGGAATCCAATTTGCAGGATGCAGAAAATCACCACTTTGGAAGATAGAACTAGCACACACACTCTGCCCCCAAACAGGAGCAGAATAATGTGATAAAGCAAGTGTATATTTAAAAACTTTTATTTTAAAAACAGCGACATGTTTCTCAGCCACCACAGGCTGTTTCCTCAGGCTATGTTAAAATGTTAACAACACTTGCTTTATAAAGACAATAGAACACATAAAACTATATCTGATAGGCTAATTAATTTCTAAAGTGTGAACACCTGTTGCACAGGTCAGCAGTTGGTAGGCATGGAAACCCCTATATACAAAGCTCTCATATGTAACACAAACCATTTTGAGCAAATCCCAAATAAGAATAGATATCTCTGTATTAACCTCCATACCATTGCCATACCCAAAATAGACAATAGCAATAACCTTGTAACCCTTCAAATTAAGATTAAAAAATAAAAAATGGAAAACAGTAATATAACAATCACAATAAAAACATTTGTTATACACCTCAAAATAAAATAATCACAATATGTACAACAATATAATATACCCACATAAAAAAACATAAGCAGGATACATGTATTTGCATATTGATCCTTGTAAATAGGTGCCTACCTTTTTTTCCCTTTTGGTCCCACCCATTTTTTCGTGGACTTCACAGCTTGGGTATTAGTTCCCAATAGTAAGTTATGTGTCTGCATATTCACGCTTTATATTTACTATATTATGGACAGTTTCATGGGCTACTACATAGATCCTGAAATTTAATCAAGGCAACAGATCCCTAAAATATGTTTGTGGGGTTGCCCTCTGATGGAGGTGTAAGTTTTCCCAATTTTGAAACTCCCATATGTACATGTCTTATCATATATTTGTGCCTTTAAGAGGCTTCTCTCAATGTGTATCACTATTGGTCAGATTTTTAGTTTAGTTTTAGTTTAGTTTGTATTTCTACTTTTTTTTATTTTTGTTTAGCTTTTCACTTCATGGATATCCTAAGATTCACACGTGTGATGAAAATAAAAAAAGTTTTGAAATAAACATTTATGAATTGTGGACAACTTTGAGTAATTGTGCTGAATTCCCTGTCTTTTTTTTATAAGGACTACAGATCCTTATTGGCTCTTTCTCCATATTTTTTAATTATATAGTTCAAGGGTCTGAACCTCTGTTGTCATTTGATTTAGTTAGTATTTAAATGTTTACTACTTTACGGCTAGATTGCGAGTTTTGCATTATGAGCGGTGCGGTACTAACTTACAAGTTATTTGCACCGCTCACTTCCCTACAGCGCTGGTATTACAGGTTTATAAATACCCGGTGTTAGCAGGCAAGAAGTGAGCGTAGAGCAAAATTGAACTCCATACCGCACTCCAATACCAGCACTGCTGAAATCTGGGCTAAGCTGGTTTTACGTGCTTGTGCACTAGTTCCCCATAGACATCAATGGGGAGAGCCGGCTGAAAAAAAGCCTAACACCTGCAAAAAAGCAGCGTAAAGCTCCGTAACGCAGCCCCATTGATTCCTATGGGGAAACAAAATTTATGTTTACACCTAACACCCTAACATGAACCCCGAGTCTAAACACCCCTAATCTTACACTTATTAACCCTTAATCTGCTGCCTCTGACATCGCCGACACCTACATTATACTTATTAACCCCTAATCTGCTGCCCCCAACATCGCTGACACCTACATAATGTTATTAACCCCTAATCTCCCATCCCCAATGTCGCCGCAACCTACCTACACTTATTAACCCCTAATCTGCCGCCCCCAATGTCACCGCCACTATACTAAATTTATTAACCCCAAGTCTAACCCTAACACCCACTAACATTAATGTAATTAAAATAAATCTAAATAAAACCTACTATTAATAACTAAATAATTCCTATTTAAAACTAAATACTTACCTATAAAATAAACCCTAAGCTAGCTACAATATAACTAATAGTTACATTTTAGCTAGCTTAGGTTTTATTTTTATTTCACAGGCAAGTTTGTATTTATTTTAACTAGGTAGAATAGTTACTAAATAGTTATTAACTATTTACTAACTACTTAGCTAAAATAAATACAAACTTGCCTGTAAAAGAAAACATAGCCTGTCTTACACTAACACCTAACCTTACACTACAATTAAATCAATTACATAAATTAAAAACAATTAACTAAATTACAAAAACAAACAAATACTAAATTACACAAAATAAAAAATAAATTATCAGATATTTAAACTAATTACACCTAATCTAATAGCCCTATCAAAATAAAAAAGCCCCCTCAAAATAAAAAAAACCCTAGCCTAAACTAAACTACCAATATCCCTTAAAAGGGCCTTTTGCGGGGCATTGCCTCAAAGAAATCAGCTCTTTTATCTGTAAAAAAAAAAATACAAACAACCCCCCCAACAGTAAAACCCACCACCCACACAACCAACCCCCCAAATAAAATCCAACTAATAAAACCTAAGTTCCCCATTGCACTGAAAAAGGCATTTGAATGGGCATTGCCCTTAAAAGAGCATTTAGCTCTTTTTCGGCCCAAAAGCCCTAATCTAAAAATAAAATCCACCCAATAAACCCCTAAAAAAAAAAAAAACTAACACTAACCCCCGAAGATCCACTTACAGTTTTTGAAGACCTGACATCCATCCTCAATGAAGCCGGCAGAAGTCCTCAACGAAGTGGCAGAAGTCTTCATCCAGACGGCATCTTCTATCTTCATCCATCCGGCGAGGAGCGGGCCCATCTTAAAGACAAATCCGGCAGGGAGCATACTCTTCTCTTGACAGCTAATGAAGAATGAAGGTTCCTTTAAGTGACGTCATCCAAGATGGCGTCCCTTGAATTCCGATTTGCTGTTCCAATCAGCCAATAGAATGTGAGCTCAATCCTATTGGCTGATTGGATTAGCCAATAGGATTGAAGCTTAATCCTATTGACTGATTGCATCAGCCAATAGGATTTTTCACCTTTAATTCCGATTGGCTGATAGAATAGAACTTAAAGGAACCTTCATTCTTCGTTAGCCGTCAAGAGAAGAGGATGCTCCGTGCTGGATGTCATGAAGATGGACCCGCTCTGCACCGGATGGATGAAGATAGAAGATGCTGTCTGGATGAAGACTTCTGCCCGGTTGGATGAAGACTTCTGCCCGGTTGGATGAAGACTTAGTTGAGGACTTCTGCCAACTTCGTTGAGGATGGATGTCGTGTCTTCAAAAACTGTAAGTGGATCTTCAGGGGTTAGTGTTAGTTTTTTTAAGGGTTTATTGGGTGGGTTTTATTTTTAGATTAGGGCTTTTGGGCGGAAAAAGAGCTAAATGCCCTTTAAAGGGCAATGCCCATCCAAATAATGCCCTTTTCAGGGCAATGGGGAGCTTAGGTTTTTTTTAGTTAGGATTTTATTTGGGGGGTTGGTTGTGTGGGTGGTGGGTTTTACTGTTGGGGGGGTTGTTTGTATTTTTTTTTTTACAGATAAAAGAGCTGATTTCTTTGAGGCAATGCCCCGCAAAGGGCCCTTTTAAGGGTTATTGGTAGTTTAGTTTAGACTAGGGTTTTTTTTTATTTTGAGGGGGGCTTTTTTATTTTGATAGGGCTATTAGATTAGGTGTAATTAGTTTAAATATCTGATCATTTCTATTTTTTTTTTGTGTAATTTAGTGTTTGTTTTTTTGTAATTTAGTTAATTGTATTTAATTTATGTAATTGATTTAATTGTAGTGTAAGGTTAGGTGTTAGTGTAATACAGGTTAAGTTTTATTTTACAGGTAACTTTGTATTTATTTTAGCTAGGTAGTTAGTAAATAGTTAATAACTATTTAGTAACTATTCTAACTAGTTAAAATAAATACAAACTTGCCGGTGAAATAAAAATAAAACCTAAGCTAGCTACAATGTAACTATTAGTTATATTGTAGCTAGCTTAGGGTTTATTTTATAGGTAAGTATTTAGTTTTAAATAGGAATAAATTTAGTTATTAATAGTAGGTTTTATTTAGATTTATTTTAATTACATTAAAGTTAGTGGGGGTTAGGGTTAGGTTTAGGGGTTAATAACTTTAGTATAGTGGCAGCGACATTGGGGGCATTGGGGGCAAGATAAGGGGTTAATAAATGTAGGTAGGTGGCGGCAATGTTAGGGGCGGCTGATTAGGGGTTAATAATATTTAACTAGTGTTTGTGATTTGGGAGTGCAGCGGTTTAGGGGTTAATATGTTTATTATAGTGGTGGTGATGTCCGGAGCGGCAGATTAGGGGTTAATAAATTTATTTTAGTGTTTGCGATGCTGGAGGGCCTTGGTTTAGGGGTTAATAGGTAGTTTATGGGTGTTAGTGTACTTTTTAGCACTTTAGTTATGAGTTTTATGTTACAGCTTTGTAGCGTAAAACTCATAACTACTGACTTTCAGTTTACGGTATGGATCTTGGCGGTATAGGGTGTACCGCTCACTTTTTGGCCTCCCAGGCAGACTCGTAATACTGGCACTATGAAAGTCCAGTTGAAAAAGGACTTTTTGAAAGCTGCGGTAACTATGTTGCGTTACGGCCAAAAAAGTGTGTGGTGCCCCTAAACCTGCAAGACTCGTAATACCAGCGGTAGTGAAAAAGGGCCTTAACGCTGCTTTTTCACTCATACCGCAAAACTCGTAATCTAGCCGACAGTTTCCTTCATCTAATAGTTTATAATATGTAATTAATGTTGCTTGTTATGTTTATTATTTGTTATTAAAGACAGTATAATTGAAACATTAAAATGTATTTAATGTTGCTTTCTATTATTTTAAAGATAAACATATATTTCTTCTGTTAAGTGTGATCAGTCCACGGGTCATCATTACTTGTGGGATATTAACTGCTCCCCTACAGGAAGTGCAAGAGGATTCACCCAGCAGAGTTGCTATATAGCTCCTCCTCTCTACGTCACCTCCAGTCATTCTCTTGCACCCAACGACTAGATAGGATGTGTGAGAGGACTATGGTGATATATTTAGTTTTTATATCTTCAATCAAAAGTTTGTTATTTTATAATAGCACCGGAGTGTGTTATTCCTTCTCTGGTAGAATTTGAAGAAGAATCTACCTGAGTTTTTCTATGATTTTAGCCGGAGTAGTTAAGATCATATTGCTGTTTCTCGGCCATCTGAGGAGAGGTAAACTTCAGATCAGGGGACAGCAGGCAGATTAATCTGCAAAGAGGTATGTAGCAGTTTATTATTTTCTGACATGGAATTGATGAGAAAATCCTGCCATACCGTTATAATGTAAACTCAGCCTTGAATGCAGTAGATGTAGCTGATATCAGGCTGTCATGTATGTATATTTTACACTTCAGTTTTCTGGGAAATGGTACTTCTCTGGCTTTTAAACTGTATACATAGACTTAACCTATTTTGCAGGGACTTGCAATAGGTTTTAAATGACAATTAATTATTGAGGTAAAACGTTTTTTTGCTGGCATGTAAAAACGTTTTTTTCTCTGAGGTACTGGGTGAAAAAATGTTTTGGGCACTTTTTTTCCACTTGGCAATAGTTTTGATTTAAATTAGAGCAGTTCACTGATCCCTCTCACTGTTATGTGTGTGGGGGAGGGGCCATTTTGGTGCTTTCACTATGCATCAGAAAAACTCAGTCAGAGGTTCATTTTCTTCCTGCATGATCCGGTTCATCTCTACAGAGTTCAGGGATCTCAAGAGTCTTTTTTGAGGGAAGTAATCATTCACAGCAGAGCTGTGCTGATTGTATTGACTGTGATATAAAAAACGTTTATTTGTGTATTTTTTTTCTGCTGCCTGGGTTAGTTATCATTTGCTGAGGGGAACAATCCTTTGCTAAAACTGTATATTCTGACAAAGATTGATGCTATAACTTAATTATTTTATCTGTTATAATATTTTCTGTGCTTCTTAAAGGCACAGTTCGTTTTCATATTATTTGTAAATTACTTTGAAAAGTATTTCCAAGTTGCTGTTTATTTGCTAGTGTGTTAAACATGTCTGATTCAGAGGAATATCTCTGTGCTATATGTGTTAATGCCAAAGTGGAGCCCAATAGAAATTTATGTACTAAATGTATTGATGCTACTTTAAAAAATAGTCAATCTGTACAAATTGAACATATTTCACCAAACAACGAGGGGAGAGTTATGCCGACTAACTCGCCTCACGTGTCAGTACCTGCATCTCCCGCTCAGGAGGTGCGTGATATTGTAGCGCCGAGTGCATCTGGGCGGCCATTACAAATCACATTACAAGATATGGCTACTGTTATGACTGAAGTTTTGGCTAAACTACCAGAACTAAGAGGTAAACGTGATCACTCTGGGATGAGAACAGAGTGCGCTGATAATGCAAGGGCCATGTCTGATACTGCGTCACAGTTTGCAGAACGTGAAGACGGAGAGCTTCATTCTGTGGGTGACGGTTCTGATCCAAATAAACTGGACTCAGACATTTCAAATTTTCAATTTAAGCTTGAGAACCTCCGTGTGTTACTAGGGGAGGTATTAGCGGCTCTGAATGATTGTAACACAGTTGCAATCCCAGAAAAAATGTGTAGGTTGGATAAATATTTTGCGGTACCGACGAGTACTGACGTTTTTCCTATACCTAAGAGACTTACTGACATTGTTACTAAGGAGTGGGATAGACCCGGTGTGCCTTTCTCACCCCCTCCTATATTCAGAAAAATGTTTCCAATAGACGCCGCCACACGGGACTTATGGCAAATGGTCCCTAAGGTGGAGGGAGCAGTTTCTACTTTAGCTAAGCGTACCACTATCCCAGTGGAGGATAGCTGTGCTTTTTCAGATCCAATGGATAAAAAATTAGAGGGTTACCTTAAGAAAATGTTTGTTCAACAAGGGTTTATATTGCAACCTCTTGCATGTATTGCGCCTGTCACGGCTGCAGCAGCATTTTGGTTTGAGTCTCTGGAAGAGACACTTCAATCATCCACACTAGATGACATCACACACAAACTTAAATTCCTTAAGTTAGCTAATTCATTTATTTCAGATGCCGTAGTACATTTAACTAAACTTGCGGCTAAAAATTCAGGATTCGCCATTCAGGCACGCAGAGCTCTGTGGCTAAAATCCTGGTCAGCTGATGTTACGTCTAAATCTAAATTGCTTAATATTCCTTTCAAAGGGCAGACCTTATTCGGGCCCGGCTTGAAAGAGATTATTGATGACATTACAGGAGGTAAAGGTCATGCCCTGCCTCAGGACAAGGCCAAAGCCAAGGCTAGACAGTCCAATTTTCGTTCCTTTCGTAATTTCAAAGCAGGAGCAGCATCAACTTCCTCTGCACCAAAACAGGAAGGAGCTGTTGCTCGCTACAGACAAGGCTGGAAACCTAACCAGTCCTGGAACAGGGGCAAACAGGCCAGAAAACCTGCTGCTGCCCCTAAGACAGCATGAATTGAGGGCCCCCGATCCGGGACCGGATCTAGTGGGGGGCAGACTTTCCCTCTTCGCCCAGGCTTGGGCAAGAGATGTTCAGGATCCCTGGGCGTTAGAGATCATATCTCAGGGATACCTTCTGGACTTCAAATCCTCTCCCCCAAGAGGGAGATTTCATCTGTCAAGGTTGTCAACAAACCTAACAAAGAAGGAAGCGTTTCTACGCTGCGTACAAGATCTTTTATTAATGGGAGTGATCCATCCAGTTCCGCGGTTGGAACAAGGACAAGGGTTTTACTCAAATCTGTTTGTAGTTCCCAAAAAGAGGGAACCTTCAGGCCAATCTTGGATTTAAAGATCCTAAACAAATTCCTAAGAGTTCCATCGTTCAAGATGGAAACTATTCGAACAATTTTGCCCATGATCCAAGAGGGTCAGTACTTGACCACAGTGGATTTAAAGGATGCTTACCTTCACATACCGATTCACAGAAGTCATTACCGGTATCTAAGGTTTTGCCTTTTTAGACAGGCATTACCAGTTTGTAGCTCTTCCATTCGGACTGGCTACGGCTCCAAGAATCTTCACAAAGGTTCTGGGCACTCTTCTGGCGGTACTAAGACCGCGAGGAATTTCAGTAGCTCCGTACTTAGACGACATACTGATACAAGCTTCAAGCTTTCAAACTGCCAAATCTCATACAGAGATAGTACTGGCATTTCTAAGGTCGCATGGATGGAAAGTGAACGAAGAGAAAAGTTCTCTCTTTCCACTCACAAGAGTTCCCTTCCTGGGGACTCTGATAGATTCTGTAGAAATGAAGATTTACCTGACAGAGGACAGGTTAACAAAACTTCAAAATGCATGCCGTGTCCTTCATTCCATTCAAGAGACCAGAAATTCTCTTCTATGGTGGCTTTATCGGCCACATCTGTCCAGGGGAATGCCATTCAGCAGGCCAGACTGGTCAATTGTAACAACAGACGCCAGCCTACTAGGTTGGGGCGCTGTCTGGAATTCTCTGAAGGCTCAGGGACTATGGAATCAGGAGGAGAGTCTTCTTCCAATAAACATTCTGGAATTGAGAGCAGTCCTCAATGCTCTTCTGGCTTGGCCCCAGTTAGCAACTCGGGGGTTCATCAGGTTCCAGTCGGACAACATCACGACTGTAGCTTATATCAACCATCAGGGAGGGACAAGAAGCTCCCTAGCAATGATGGAAGTATCGAAGATAATTCGCTGGGCAGAGTCTCACTCTTGCCACCTGCCTGCAATCCACATCCCGGGAGTGGAGAACTGGGAGGCGGATTTCTTAAGTCGTCAGACTTTTCATCCGGGGGAGTGGGAACTTCATCCAGAGGTCTTTGCCCAAATACTTCCACGTTGGGGCAAACCAGAGATAGATCTCATGGCGTCTCGACAGAACGCCAAGCTTCCGCGCTACGGGTCCAGATCCAGGGATCCGGGAGCGGTCCTGATAGATGCCTTGACAGCACCATGGACCTTCAGGATGGCTTATGTGTTTCCACCTTTCCCGATGCTTCCTCGATTGATTGCCAGAATCAAACAGGAGAAAGCATCAGTGATTCTAATAGTGCCTGCATGGCCACGCAGGACTTGGTATACAGATCTGGTGGGCATGTCATTCTGTCCACCTTGGTCGTTACCTCTGAAACAGGACCTTCTGATTCAGGGTCCTTTCAAACATCAAAATCTAACTTCTCTGAAGCTGACTGCTTGGAAATTGAACGCTTGATCTTATCAAAGCGTGGTTTTTCTGAGTCAGTTATTGATACCTTAATACAGGCTAGGAAGCCTGTCACCAGAAAGATTTACCATAAAATATGGCGTAAATACCTATATTGGTGCGAATCCAAAGGTTACTCTTGGAGTAAGGTTAGGATTCCTAGGATATTGTCTTTTCTACAAGAAGGTTTAGAAAAGGGGTTATCCGCTAGTTCCTTAAAGGGACAGATCTCAGCTCTGTCCATTCTGTTACACAAGCGTCTGTCAGAAGTTCCAGACGTTCAGGCTTTTTGTCAGGCTTTGGCCAGGATTAAACCTGTGTTTAAAGCTGTGGCTCCACCATGGAGTTTAAACCTTGTTCTTAACGTTTTACAGGGTGTTCCGTTTGAACCCCTTCATTCCATTGATATAAAGTTGTTATCTTGGAAAGTTCTATTTTTAATGGCTATTTCCTCGGCTCGAAGAGTCTCTGAGTTATCAGCCTTACATTGTGATTCTCCTTATTTGATTTTTCACTCGGATAAGGTAGTTCTGCGTACTAAGCCTGGGTTCTTACCTAAGGTAGTCACTAACAGGAATATCAATCAGGAGATTGTTGTTCCATCCTTGTGCCCAAATCCTTCTTCGAGGAAGGAACGTCTTTTGCACAATCTGGATGTAGTTCGTGCCCTTAAATTTTATTTACAGGCAACTAAAGATTTTCGACAAACGTCTTCCCTGTTTGTCGTTTACTCTGGTCAGAGGAGAGGTCAAAAAGCTTCTGCTACCTCTCTCTCTTTTTGGCTTCGTAGCATAATTCGTTTAGCTTATGAGACTGCTGGACAGCAGCCTCCTGAAAGAATTACAGCTCATTCCACTAGAGCTGTGGCTTCCACTTGGGCCTTTAAGAATGAGGCCTCTGTTGAACAGATTTGCAAGGCTGCAACTTGGTCTTCGCTTCATACTTTTTCCAAATTTTACAAATTTGACACTTTTGCTTCCTCTGAGGCTATTTTTGGGAGAAAGGTTCTTCAGGCAGTGGTTCCTTCTGTATAAAGAGCCTGCCTATCCCTCCCGTCATCCGTGTACTTTTGCTTTGGTATTGGTATCCCACAAGTAATGATGACCCGTGGACTGATCACACTTAACAGAAGAAAACATAATTTATGCTTACCTGATAAATTCCTTTCTTCTGTAGTGTGATCAGTCCACGGCCCGCCCTGTTTTTTAAGGCAAGTAAATATTTTTTAAATTATACTCCAGTCACCACTACACCCTTGGCTTCTCCTTTCTCGTTGGTCCTTGGTCGAATGACTGGAGGTGACGTAGAGGGGAGGAGCTATATAGCAACTCTGCTGGGTGAATCCTCTTGCACTTCCTGTAGGGGAGCAGTTAATATCCCACAAGTAATGATGACCCGTGGACTGATCACACTACAGAAGAAAGGAATTTATCAGGTAAGCATAAATTATGTTTTTCAAATATATATTTGTTTGACATAATAAACACAGCAAGCAACAATAAATCCCTTTTAAGATATCTACAATACTTTAAATAATCTACATTGTACATGACAATGCATATTTTGTCTAGGAGAAGTAGGGACACTTCATTTCCGGCCCCCTATTCCTCCCAGAAGGTAGCACCCCCAAACAAGCGGTATCCCCAAGTGCCTCATGAAATTGCCAACAACATACTAAAAGGGCGACTTGATCTCATTCACCCTGCTTGATTGACACCCCTTTTAAGAAGTGCCGGACTGGGCTCAATTCTGGTCCGACGCTCAGTTCCAGGAGCCCGGCTAGGCCGGAAAAGTTTTTCCGGCCCTCTAGCGGTCTGCCAACAGTATTTACCGCATCTCTGTGACATCATTTAACCATTGTTTATAATTTTAGCGAAATAGCTCCTATAGTTATGAGGAGGTTTACTATTTAGTATAGTTTATTATACTGAGGTATTTTTCAGACAGAAGGCAGTATGTTGGAGATAGCTGGGTCTTTCAAGGGGAGTGTAGGTTAGACATTATGTAAGTGTAGGCGGAATTAGGGACTTAGCTGGACATTCCAGGGTTGTGTAGGTTAGGCGTGACGTAGGCGGTCAGAGTTAGCTGGGTATTGCAGGGGAAGTGTAAGTTAGCCCTAAGATAGGTGTAGGCAGTCGGTGGGAGGTAGCGAGGCGGAGCAGGGGCAGTGTAGGTTAGATGTGACGTAAGTATAGGCGTGCTAGTGGGAGTATACACAAGGAAGAGAAAGACCGATGGCAAGTGTTGTTTCCTAATATTAATTGTTTAGTTGTACTGAAAATAGTACTATCAACAATGGTTTACTGTAAAGGAAAAAGGCGCTGCTGCACACTAAAGGCAATTATATTTACAAAAATCCAGTGACAAACCACTGGAATAGTGTGTACATTATAAGCACTCTGCAACACTGAAAAAAGGGGATTGTATTTACAAAGCTGTAAGAAGGGGGTTTAAACTTAAAGGGACATGACACCCACATTTTTTCTTTCATGATTTAGAAAGAGAATGCAATTTTAAACATCTTTCTGATTTACTTCTATTATCTAATTTGTTTTATTCTCTTGATATTCTTTGCAGAAAAGCATATCTAGATATGCTCAGCAGCTGCTGATTGGTTGCTGCACATAGAAGCCTTGTGTGATTGGCTCACCATGTGCATTGCTTTTTCTTCAACTAAGGATATCTTAAAAATGAAGCAAAATAAATAATAGAAGTAAATTGTAATGTTGTTTAAATTTATATTCTCTATCTGAATCATGAAAGAAAGATTTTGGGTTTAGTAGCCCTTTAACTTTCAACCCTTTAAGTGTTAAGCTGAAAAAAATATATAAAATATATATATGTTTTTACATAAAACTTTTTTTATAACTTTTTTTTTTTTTTTTTTTTTACAGATCCCTAAGACAGTTTAAAAGGTTAGGCAATTACCGTTCCAGATACAGGCTTCTAAGCAGCATGCCCCCTTTCCCTATACTTTACATTGTCCATTTTAAATAAAGTTGTGCGGTGACGTCATCATGTCATTGCGCGTGACGTCACTGCTCAAAACGTGAAGCTCTGGCGATGCCTGTCACTATACAGGCCCGATTGCCGGGGTAGGAGCGGGTGGAAGCCTCCAGATCTCCGTCAAGTTGGGAGAGTGCTAGCGACGACTCTGAGCCGTCGTTAGCACCTGAGTGAGACAATTTGCGACGGCTCAGAGCCATCGTTAGCACTCAAGAGGTTAATAAAATAAAAGTAAAAAATAGTGTACTTATAAAAACACAATGTGGTAGCCAAGGGTGCAAAGTAAATTGTGGTTATTACTGAATCCCCATATGGAGATATAACGGTCAGGGTGCTAGTTGGGAGTAGGCTGCACTTTGATTCGGACATATTGAAACCAATGCGATATGTTAGAATCAGCGAAGTTCATTTTGCGAGGTGGGTAGCGGCCATGTTTGTCTCACCACCTTTACGCTGGCGAGACTGCATAGCCTGAGGTAGTTAGTGTAGGTGTAGTAAAACTTAGGTCCTGCTGGAAATATTTGGAGTGTGCCTACACAGTAACTATTTTTAATTTCAGTGAGCGCACTGTCTGTGTAGGCCCACTTCAATTAGGATCCTCCCCCTGGCCGCAGCAAAATGCAGACAAGCGGTGATGCGGCTGGTGATGTGATGCTCCCATAGACTTCTTTGGGAGAGACATAGCCGCTCGGCCACACCCTTTTTTTTAGAAAATCTCGACAGACCGACAAGAAACTGCCTTACTGGCCTCTTCAACCTCGCAGTCCGTCGATGTTTTGAACATCAGGGCCAATGTGCTTAGCTACCTCCCAGTAGTTTATTGTTGCTGCTTCAAAAATAAAGCAAATTGTATAATAGAAGTAAATTGGAAAGTTGTTTTAAAATTGTATTCTCTATCTGAATCATGAAAGAAATGTTTTGGGTTTCATGTTCCTTTAAGCATTATCATACCTTTTGAGTGCCATACATCTGCATATCTTTTGCTGGACTCACTCAGAAGCCCACACGTCAACAAATTATCATTATTATAGCTTTAGTTCTTTCTACTTGATGTTTTCACTCTGGGGCATACTTTCTCAAGGTGGATTTTGTGTGCTGCATGTCAAACACTCCTATTGGGTATGTTTCACCTACAATAATATACAGGAAATAGCTACCCATATGACTAATTTAAATAATACCCTTTTTTCAGGCTACCTTTAACCGTTACTTTATGCAAGACTTTACCAGACACTATGGGACAGTTTGTTAGTATTTTTCAGTTAAAATATACAAATTCGTCATATATCTGCTACTGCATCTCAAACACACAGGACATGATATATGTATAGTCTGCTTCTTAAAGTGATACATAAGCTATATGTTGCACCCTTAAAATTGATGCATCATTTATGTAAAAAGATGTCTTTATAATATCACCTGAACATGTATGGATGGATGCCCTAAACACATTGTGTATGTCTGAGTGTTTCTGTCTGTTGGTGTTTGTGTGTTTCTCTCTGTGGGTCTGTCTATGTGTTTACACTATCTTTACAACACTTTTTTAAATGGATATTAAACACTGATCACCAGCTCATGATTCTCTAGAAGTTTATTAATGAGATCACACTAAATAAGCCTACCTGTAGAGACCACAACCTCTTCGTCCAGACGGCATCTTCTATCTTCATCCATCCAGTGCGGAGCGGGTGCATCTTCAAGACATCCGACGTGGAGCATCCTCTTCTTTCCACGACGACTGAAGAATGAAGGTTCCTTTAAGTGACATCATCCAATATGGCGTCCCTTAGATTCCGATTGGCTGATAGCCAATCGGAATTAAAGGGATACAAAACCCAATTTTATTCTTTCATTATTCAGATAGAGCATGCAATTTTAAGCAACTTTCTAATTTATTCCTATTATCTATTTTTCTACGTTCTCTTGCTATCTCTATTTGAAAAAGCATGAATGAAAGGTTAAGAGCCAGCCCATTTTTGGTTCAGTACCTTGGTAGAGCTTGCTGATTGTTTTGCTACATTTAGTAACCAATCAGCAAGAGCTATCTAGGTGCTTAAATAAAAATGGGCCGGCTCTTAAGCTTACATTCTTGCTTGTTCAAATAAAAATAGCAAGAGAATGAAGAAAAATTAATAATAGGAGTAAATTAGAAAGTTGCTTAAAATTGCATGCTCTATCTGAATCATGAAAGAAAAAATGTGGGTTTAGTATCCCTTTAAGGTAGGAGAAATCCTATTGGCTGATGCAATCAGCAAATAGGATTGAACTTCAATCCTATTGGCTGATCCAATCAGCCAATAGGATTTTTTCTACCTTAATTCCGATTGCCTGATAGAATTCTATCAGCCAATCGGAATTGAAGGGACGCCATTTTGGATGACGTCACTTAAAGGAACCTTCATTCTTCAGTCGCCGTGGAAAGAAGAGGATGCTCCGCGTCGGATGTCTTGAAGACGGACCCGCTCCGCGCCAGATGAAGATAGAAGATGCCATCTGGATGAAGACTTCTGCCCATCTGGAGGACCACTTCTGCCCGTCTGGAGGACCACTTCTGCCGGATTCGTTGAGGACTTCAGCCCGGTTGGATGAAGATTTCTCACGGTAAGGTGATCTTCAAGGGGTTAGTGATAGGTATTTTAAGAGGGTATTGGGTGGGTTTTAGAGTAGGGTTGGTTGTGTGGGTTTTAATGTTGTGGGGGGATTTGTAATTTTTTTTTACAGGTAAAAGAGCTGATTACTTTGGGGCAATGCCCCGCAAAAGGCCCTTATAAGGGCTATTTGTAATTTAGTGTAGGGTAGGGCTTTTTTATTTTGTTAGGGGGATTAGATTAGGTGTAATTAGTTTCAAAATCTTGTAATTTGTTTATTATTTTCTGTAATTTAGTGTTTGTAATAAAATAAAAATAAACCCTAAACTAGATACAATGTAATTATTAGTTATATTGTAGCTAGCTTAGGGTTTATTTTATAGGTAAGTATTTAGTTTTAAATAGGAATAATTTAGTTTTTGTTGCACAAATGAAGTTTAAACAAAATAGAAAATAAATAAAATGTAAAATCCATTTAAAATATTAAATACGGTACTACTTATTGTAATGATTTCTATTAAGTATAAGCCACTGCTTATAGACTGTTTCACATCCCTTTAAGGTAGATTAAGTAGATAAAGTTTGCACACATTTAAGTCACCTGGCCAAGAACTGCACAGGTCAAATTTTTGCGCACAGTGCAAAAAAATATTAGAGGGAACATGCTCAGGGTGTAGTATTTTTTGATTATAAAATGTAAGCTTTAGGCATAAAAGCACTCAAAGCAGCAGGAACCGGTGAAGTGTAGTATCAGAGTGCTGAAAGGCATTGCTTTTGTTTTTAAATAAATAGTTTTTATTCTTCTATTACGGACTTGCGGCCTTTATTTGAGCTGCCATGCTATCATTTGAAGATTCTGAACAAGCTGCAGAGTGCCATGGGCAGTTAGCTGGGTGACTGAACGGACCCAGCATGCTGATAATATACCACACTGGTGCTTGCTGTTTGTGAGTCTTCTAATTCCTAATTTTACATTTTATTATCCCAAATATTACACCACGAGGCGCCTTTCCTTTCTTTGCAGCTCTGTAGCAGACCTCGCTAACTTCATGTTCAACTAATGTCTTTTTCTATTGGAATGTATACATTGCTAAATCTACATCATTTAGAGTGTGTCAGTGGCTCTTAAAATAATATATTCATGATATACAAGAAGGTTATATAAAATACTAAATTAAAACTAAAGTCTCCTTTTTGTTTAATTTCACTGAATTTATATAACCAGAAACAACTTATGCCTGCTCATATGGTCCTGTTATCTACTCTCTGCACAGTTTTCTTATCAGACCTGCCTGCTGGCATCTTCTAGTAGGCAATCGGCACATTCTGGTATCTCACAACCATCAGCTGAGGGACTTAACACACTTTTAGTGCTGATGATGAACGTTGCCCATGGTATTTTTTATTGTTAACGGTTAATATTGTAATTACTTGAAGGAACACTTTACAATTGTAATATGTGTATTCTTCTTTGTTCATTTGTATATCATTGAATTTCACCAATGGGCTTTAAAGTCATGTAAAAACTAAACCAGGCATATTAAATTAAGTTAAAAGTATATAAAGGGTTGCCACAAAGAAAAAACTGTTTTAGGTGGGTATGTGGATGTTCTCAAGAAAAACTATGAAACCTGTACATAAATTAAATGCAGTTATCAGAATGCATTTTTTTAATTTAAAATGAACCCCTTTGAATTTTTAAGCATGTTTATTTATAAAAATCAATCCAAATAATATTTTATTAATTGCATGTCATGATAATAAGTAAAGTATCAATATTAAATATTAACCTACCTGTCTTATTTTGTCTTTAGATACACATATTTTGCTTCCGTAAATTGCTAGAGCTGCTATACTAGGTTTTGTCCCTGGAATTCTAATAGAATGTCTGATTAAAAAGTCCATTATGTTTGATTTAGGAAAAAAAGGTTTAGTGCTCCTTACTAACAAGCGGCTAGAATACAAGTGTTGCGGTATGGCTTTTAACGCATATTACGAGTCGTGTCGGTATACCGCAGGCATTTTAGCTTGTAACGCAACGACCATTCCATGCTCAAAAAAATTACGTTTTTGTGTGTGATTTTCATAGCGCCGGTATTACAGGTTGTGCGTTTAGACTAAAAGCTTGCGTTAAAGCTTATACCAACACAATCCATACCGCCATCTGAGAGCAGTAGTTAAGGATTTTGCGAAACAAAAATGTTTCACAAAACTCATAACTAAACTGTTACAAAGTACACTAACACCCATAAACTACCTATTAACCCCTAAACCACCACCTCCTGCCTCACAAACACTAATTAAAACGTATTAACCCCTTATTCGCCACCCCCGCCAGCGCCGACACTATAATAAAGCTTTTAACCCTTATTCCGACGTTTCCCGACATCGCCGACATTAAATAAACTTATTAACCCCTAAACCTCCGGCCTCCCACATCGCAAAATACTAAATTAAACATTAAACTATAAATTAACCTAACATTACTATTCTCATAAAATAAAAAAAATACTACCAATTAAAAAAATCTAAATTACAAATTTAAAAAAACCTAACACTACGAAAAAAATTTAAAAAATCTAAAATTACAAAAAATAATAAACACTAAATTACGAAAAATAAAAAACACTAAGCTTACAAAAAAAATAAACAAAATTATAAAAAATAAAAACAATTACACCTAATCTAATTGCCCTATAAAAAATAAAAAAAGTCCCTTGCCTACAATAAACTACCAATAGCTCTTAAAAGGGCCTTTTGTAGGGCATTGCCCTAAGTTAAACAGCTTTTACCTGTAAAAAAAATACAAAAGTCCCCCCAACAGTAAACCCCCCCCAAAAAAAAAACCCATAACTCTAAGAAAAACCTAAGCTACCAATTGCCCTAAAGGGGCATTTGTATGGGCATTGCCCTTAAAAGGGCATTCAGCTCTTTTTCACTGCCCTTAACCCTTTAACGACGCATGTCGTACAGGGTAAGTCACACACAACCTGGTCTTTAAAGACCAGCAACGTACCCTGTACGACATAAGGGTTTAAAGCGGCTGGACGCGATCCTGATCGCTTCCAGACGCTTTCAAGGTATTGCTGTGATGCCTCGATGTTGAGGCATAACTGCAATACCTTTTTTCCAAAACTGATGCAGAGAGAGCCACTCTGTGGCCCTCTCTGCACCGGTAGCGATGGGCTGATCGTTGGTGGGTGGGAGCAGCTACAGGGAGGCGGGTGGGCGGCCCATCGCTACCCGGCATCCGGGTCCTGAATGTGGAATGTGCACGCCGGGTGCCGGGAGCGTGCAGGGGGCCTGCGCAACAACCACTGCCACCAATGAATGAATGAATGGGAGAGAGGGAGAGGGAGGGGGGGAAATAACACTCAAAAGGATCTGGGAGGGAGGAGGGTATTGAGGGGAGGCAGATACACTACAGAAAAAATGTAATTACTTTAAAAAAAAAAACCATTTTTGGGAGGCAAATTGGGTACTGGCAGACAGCTGCCAGTACCCAAGATGGCAGCAAATAGCTAGTGGGCAAGGGTTATAGAGCTGTTTGGGGGGGATCAGAGAGGTTGGGGGCTAAGGGGGGGTCCATCACAGCTAGACAGATATTTAAAAAAATAAAAAATAAATTAAAAAAAAAACCTTTTATTTTAGTACTGGCAGACTTTCTGCCAGTACTTAAGATGGCGGGGACAATTGTGGGGTGGGGGAGGGAAGAGAGATGTTTGGGAGGGATCAGGGGGTGGGATGTGTCAGGTGGGAGGCTGATCTCTACACTAAAGCTAAAATTAACCCTGAAAGCTCCCTACAAGCTATCTAATTAACCCCTGCACTGCTGGGCATAATACACGTGTGATGCGCAGCAGCATTTAGCGGCCTTCTAATTACCAAAAAGCAACGCCAAAGCCATATATGTCTGCTATTTCTGAACAAAGGGGATCCCACAGAAGCATTTACAACCATTTATGCCATAATTGCACAAGTTGTTTGTAAATAATTTCAGTGAGAAACCTAAAATTGTGAAAAATTTAACTTTTTTTTTTTTATTTTATCGCATTTGGCGGTGAAATTGTGGCATGAAATATACCAAGATGGGCCTAGATCAATACTTGGGGTTGTCTACTACACTAAAGCTAAAATTAACCCTAGAAGCTCCCTACATGCTCCCTAATTAACCCCTTCACTGCTGGGCATAATACACGTGTGATGCTCAGTGGCATTTAGCTAGCGGCCTTCTAATTGCCAAAAAGCAACACCAAAGCCATATATGTCTGCTATTTCTGAACAAAGAGGATCCCAGAGAAGCATATACAACCATTTATGCCATAATTGCACAAGTTGTTTGTAAATAATTTCAGTGAGAAACCTAAAGTTTGTGAAAAAGTGAACGATTTTTTTTATTTGATAGCATTTGGTGGTGAAATGATGGTCAAAGTTAGAAAAAGTTTTTTGTTTTTTTCATTTTTTCCTCATATTTTATAAATTTTTTTTAGTAAATTATAAGATATGATGAAAATAATGGTATATTTAGAAAGTCCGTTTAATGGCGAGAAAAATGGTATATAATATGTGTGGGTACAGTAAATGAGTAAGAGGAAAATTACAGCTAAACACAAACACCGCAGAAATGTAAAAATAGCCCTGGTCCTTAAGGGAAAGAAATTGAAAAATGGCCTTGTCCTTAAGGGGTTAAAAGGGCATTCAGCTCTTTTACAAAAGCCCAAAGCGCTATTCTAAAAAAAAAAAAAAAACAGAATATCTGCTCACGGTTCCTGAAGTCCAGACATCCATCTCCATCCAGGCAGCGAGAAGTCTTCATCCAGGTGGCTATATCTTCATCCATCCCGGGGGCGACTTCTATCTTCATCCCGGCCATCCTGGAAGCCGATCCCATCATGCGCGGAGTGTCCTCATCATATGGGAGGCCGGAGGTTTAGGGGTAAATAGCTTTAATATAGTGTCGGCGATGTCAGGGAGCGGCGGATTAGGGGTTAATAGCTTTATTATAGTGTCAGCGATGTCGGGGAGCGGCGGAATAGGGGTTAATAACTTTTATTAGTGTCAGCGATGTCGGGGGGTCGCGAATTAGGGGTGTTTGGACTTGGGGTTTATGTTAGGGTGTTTAAACATAACTTTTTTTCCCATAGACATCAATGGGGTTGCGTTACTGAGATTTTTCATTCCGCACTTCAGGTGTTTTTCTAACACACTCTCCCCATTGATGTCTATGGGGCAAAGCGTGCACGAGCACATCAAAGCAGCCCTCGGATTTTGTGCGGTTTGTAGCTTAATGCCATCATATCGCACGCACAAGGAGGCTTTTCAGTAACTCATAATGGCAGCGCTATGGAGAGTGAAATAACCCAACTTTTTAGGCGTTAGTTTTGCACCCTGTTTACTGCAAAACTCGTTATCTAGGCGAAGATATATTAACATACTATTTAACTATGTCTTATTAAATAAACAACAGATAAAACATAATTTTAAAATGTAAATTAACTTTTTTTAATAAATATTTTGGCCTTGTCCATGTAATCTTTCTGTTGTGTATCTCTAGTACCTGCTATGTCGGTCTGGATCCAAAAGAGGGTTCTGAGGAGTTTTACACTAAATTGCTGCCATCAGCTGCTGTTAACTTGCTGGTTTTGGGAAGAAGGATACAAGCTCGTTTTGTTCGATCAATTAAGGTAACTTCTTTTACATTATACAGTAGAGCAAGTCAGTTGAGTTTGCCCCAGGGCAGAGCATGCTGTGATCTGAGATGTCATTGCAGAGAATGCAGCACGTCTGCAGAAAGAATTGGACACATGCAGGAACTATTGGCTCTCTTGCTTTGCAGTGCTGTTCTGTCCCTGTTTGAAGAGAACAGTCAAATATGGAGCAGGGCTGCAAAGCAGCAGAGCATTTATTGTTAACTGGCTCTCAGGGATTTTTTCACAAGATATTTTAAAAACTTAACAAAATATTTTTTTTTGTCTGCAGCTAATTTGCAATGCAATTTTCAACTGCTGCACTATAATTTAAAGCTTTAAAAATTGCTTTATTCTCCTGTTAATCAACACATTGCAATTGAACTGGTGCTTTAGTGTAACTGCCTAATTTAAAATGTTATTTTATTTCAAAATGATCTGCAGAAAATGTTTCACTAAAAGAATCTTATTGCAGAAAGTGAAAAAAAGTTCTGCTACTTCTGCAAGTAGGAAAAAATAACTATCCAAGTTCTACTGAATTAACACCACCTCTCCTCAGGCCCCCCCTAACTGGCCAGGTTTTCAGGATTACCTTGGGTGAGAGCAGATCAAATAGCCATGTTTACTTATCAGCTGATTATTTCATCTGTGCTCCTGTTCAGACATCCACAAAGTCTTGCCTGTTAGGGAGGCCTGAGAACAGGTTTGAAAACCAGTGACTTAGACTAATAAATTGACAATTGAAATACTGATTTCACCTTATCTAGAAAATAACTACTACCAAAAAATAAACCTCTTAGTAATGTATGTGTGGTGGGGAAATGTTGCACTATGTCATGTATCATACAAAAAAATTACTTCTCAGGTTTTTTTTTTGTTATTTCCCTTTTCTATATTTATTGGATGCAGCTCTATTTTAATAGCAGTGAATGAAAATGTTTGAAAAATCTCTTAAAGGGACAGTCAACACTAGATAATCCCTTTATTACCCATTCCCTAGTTTTGCATAACCAACACAGTTATTATTAATATACTTTTTACCTCTGTGATTACCTTGTATCTAAGCATCTTCTGACAGCCCCCTGATCACATGACATTTTATTTATTATCTATTGTCTTTCATTTTAGCCAATTAGTGCAGTGTCTGCCACAAGCCACGGGCGTGATCACAATGTTATCTATATGGCTCACATGAACTAGCTCCCCCCTGTTGTGATAAGCAAATAAAAAAGCATGTGATAAGAGGCAGCCATCAAGGGCTTAGAAATTATCATATGAACCTTCCTAGGTTTAGCTTTCAACTAAGAATACCAAGGGAACAAAGCAAAATTGGTGATAAAAGTAAATTGGAAAGTTGTTTAAAATTACATACCCTATCTGAATCATGAATTTGAACTTGACAGTCCCTTTAATTTAACTTCTAGTGTTTAAGGAATTATCACAGCTACATCAAATATTATTGATCTTAATTGTCATTTTCAATCTGAAGGATGAGGAAAGGAGTGAACTATTCAACAGTTTTCGCATGGTCACAGATTCAATCTGCTGGTTATGTAGTGGTCACTTACAGCTGACTGAAAAAGGTAATATTTATTATTATTATTATTATCTTTTTATAAACCATTAGCATAATTTGTATTACTGCAAAATACTGTTGAAGAAGTAGTGCAATTGTAAGAAATTACAATTTTAAGGGACAGTCTACTCCAGAATGTTTATTGTTTAAAAAGATGATCCTTTATTACCCATGCCCCAGTTTTGCATAAACAACACGGTTACATTAATATATTTTTTACCTATGTGAGTATCTATGCCTCGGCAGACTGCCCCCTTATTTCAGTTCTTTTGACAGACTTGCATTTTAGCCAATCAGTGCTGACTCTTAAATAACGGGAGTGCGCACAGTGTTATCTATATGGCACACATGAAATAGTGCTGTCTAGCTGCGAAAACTATCAAAATGCACTGAGATAAGAGGCGCCCTTCAAGGGTTTAGAAATTAGCATATGAGCCTACCTAGGTTTAGCTATCAGCAAAGAATACCAAGAGAACAAAGCAAATTTGATGATAAAAGTAAATTGAAAAGTTGATTAAAATTGCATGCACTATCTGAAGCATTAAAGTTTTAATTTTACAAAAGATCTCTAGAACTCGCTAACCTGAAATCATTTTAGCACACTCTTAAAAACGTGATCCTCTCACACACGTTCAAGTTGAGATTAAATCAAAATAGATGCATAGAGAGTGGCGCCCATAAAACAAACAGGCTAAAAGGTTTTTTGAATTAGAAACAAATGAGAGGATAACTTTAAGAACTCTCTACACACTGTGTATGTAGTACCCTTAAATAGGCATTCACGTGATGGTTATTTTATAAACTACAATCATAAAATCCTAAAAATTATTTTATATTTACTGCAATCTATGGTATATCATAAAAACACAAGTATAGAATATAAATTATACTTAATATATATATATAAAACATGTTAATACACCTTCACCTAAAAACGAATGTTGTGGCCACAACTAATATAAAAAGGAGATTCTTATCGGAATAATCCAGCATTTAGAATGTTTTCTGTTGCAACTCAGTGACAGCTATGTGTCCGCTATGTATCCACTTGTTTTATTTTAAAACGTGTGTTACAGTTTGTATGTATCCAATATATATCGATTTACAGTACCTTCAATCCAAAGTATTCACAGTTATTATTTAAACACCTTTATTCTCTTTGTAATCAGCGTTCTCCAGCCGTTACTTCGTCCAAACAGTCACATAGTTCTAAGACAACCAATCCTTGTACGGGTCTTTTATTTGAACAAGTGCTGCAAGTTGAAACAGTTCTTAGCTCGGATTTACCGAGTATAAGGACTACAGGAATAAAACGTTCTAAGTTACCAGTTTGTTGCAGACTAGCTTCCAATCCACTGTCTGTGATGTTTGTGTCCAATAGTATTTTTGCCCATTGTGCATCCGGATATACCGGGTACTCAAATAAGAAGATGTTGATATTTCAGGTTTTCACCTGACCAGCTATTCACCAGCTGTTTGTCTGTTTTTTCTACACTTCCGTCACAAGCCTACGCGTTTCAGAATCTAAACGATGCCTTTATCAAGATGACAGGAAGTGGATAGTTGTCAGTCTTTTATATCCGTCCTTTTAAAGGGATACTACCTTTCTCTTAAAGACAGTGTACTCATATTTGTACAGTCTTTTTTACTTACATGATAATATAGTTAAAATGACTCTGTCTCTAAAATATGTCCTCTAGTGTCAGAAATTAGGGTAATATACACATTACATATTTAAAATACATCTAATTAATCTCTTTTAAAAAATTAAAATAGAAATCTAAAAATCATACTCAAATACTTTTAAAATATTTATGTGCTATTCTTTATAAAAATATACATATTTAAAAATCTACCATGTGATACAATATACCAATTTTGTCAAATCTATTTTCAAATAAATGGATTTAGATCCAGCTCCGCATTAAGACCATTAGGTGTTAAGGTATTAAAATTGAAAATCAATTCAGCTTCAGTTAAGAGCAGGCTTCTAGTGAAATTCCCAACCCTATGTAATGTTATCTTTTTCAGTCCCCAATTTCTCATTCCATTAGTTTTTTGGTTATGGTGATCCTTGAAATGCTTTGATAACAACAGGTGATCTTCAAAACCCCATTCAAAGTTTGTGCCAAGTTATGCAAATATTTTTATGGGCCTATTTGAGTTGGAAAATATTATAGAATCTCATTGGAATAACAATCTAATCATGTTCAAAAGATTTTTAGATGATATTTTTATTATATGGAAAGGGGGTGAGGAACTTCTTAATATGTTTATAGAAGATCTTAATCAAAATACATGGGGTTTAACATTTACACATGAGTCCAATTCGAAACATATACATTTTCTAGACATCTCTATTGATATAAAAACTAATTCTATCATAACTAAAACTTTCTTCAAGGAAGTGGACACAAACAATTATGACCACTTCCAAAGTTGTCATTTGGATTTGTGGAAAACAAATATACCCAAGGGTCAATTTTTACGTTTAAGAAAAAACTGCTTAAATATAGCAGATTTTAGAGAGCAGGCTGATATTTTGAAAGGAAAATTTACAGAACAAGGATATAGTGAAAACCTAATTCAAGAAGCCATCCTCCATTCTGAGCAAAAAGACAGGTCGCAGTTTTTAAAATCTAGAAAAACAAGAAGTGGTAATAAGACACCGGAAACCACAATAAGAGATACAGCATTTATCACTAATTATAGTTCAGATCATAAGGTAGTAAATAAAATATTGGCACTTAGTTAAAAAGCACCCATTGCTGAGTGATCTCATTAGTGATAAACCTAAAGTAATTTATAGAAGAGCACAAACTTTAAAAAATATCTTATCGCCTAGCAAATTCCAACACAAAAGGGGTAACAAAATTGATGTAGATTTATCAGGGAACAAGTTAGAAGGTTTTTTCCTTGCCATGGCTGTAAAGCCTGTAAATTTAGCATAAAAACTAAAACTGTTAAATATAGTAACTCAAACTATGTATATCATATAAATGAGATTATAAGATGTACTGACAGTAATATAGTATATCTAATTCAATGGCCATGCAAAAGGCACTATTTGGGTCAAGCGAGTTGCCCCCTACGAGATAGGATAAGAAAACACCTACTTAATTTTGAATGGGGTTTTGAAGATCACCTGTTATCAAAGCATTTCAAGGATCACCATAACCAAAAATGGATGGAATGAGATATTGGGGACTGAAAAAGATAACATTACATAGGGGTGGGAATATCACTAGAAGCCTGCTCTTAACTGAAGTTGAATTAATTTTCAATTTTAATACCTTAACACCTAATGGTCTTAATGCGGAGCTGGATCTAAATCCATTTATTTGAAAATAGATCTTAATTTTACAAAATTGGTATATTGTATCACATGGTAGATTTTTAAATATGTATATTTTTATAAAGAGTAGCACATAAATATTTTAAGAGTATTTGAGTATGATTTTTAGATTTCTATTTTAATTTTTTAAAAGAGATTAATTAGAAATAGTATTTTAAATATGTAATGTATATATTACCCTAATTTCTGACACTAGAGGACATGTTTTAGAGACAGTCATTTGAACTATATTATCATGTAAGTAAAAAAGACAGTACGAATATGAGTACACTGCCTTTAAGAGAAAGGTAGTATCCCTTTAAAGGACAGATATAAAAGACTGATAACTATTCACTTCCTGTCATCTTGATAAAGGCATTGTTTAGATGCTGAAACGCGTAGTCTTTTGTGACGGAAGTGCAGAAAAAACAGACAAACAGCTGGTGAATAGCTGGTCAGGTGAAAACCTGAAATACCAACATTTCCTTATTTGAGTACCCGGTATATCCGGATGCACACTGGGCAAAAAGACTATTGGACACAAACATCAGACAGTGGATTGGAAGCTAGTCTGCAACAAACCGGTAACTACTTGTGACCTAGAACGTTTTATTCCTGTAGTCCTTATACTTGATAAATCCGAGTGAAGAATTGTTTCAACTTGCAGCACTTGTTCAAATAAAAGACCTGTACAAGGATTGGTTTTCTTAGAACCACGTGACTGGATGAAGTAATGACTGGAGAATGCCGATTACAAAGAGAATAAAGGTGTTATAATAATAACTGTGGATACTTCGGATTGAAGGTACTGTAAATCTATATATATTGGATACATACAAACTGTAACACGCGTTTTAAAATATTACAAGTGGATACATGGCGGACACATAGCTGTCACTGAGTTGCAACAGAAAACATTCTAATTGCTGGATTATTCCGATAAGAATCTCCTTTTTATATTAGTTGTGGCCACAACATTCGTTTTTAGGTGAAGGTGTATTAACATGTTTTATATATATTAAATATAATTTATATTCTATGCTTGTGTTTTTATGATATACCATAGATCGTAGCAAATATAAAATAATTTTTAGTATTTTATGATCGTAGCTTATAAAATAACCACCACATGAACGCCTATTTAAGGGTACTACATACACAGTGTGTAGAGAGTTTTTAATGTTATCCTCTCATTTGTTTCTAATTCAAAAAACCTTTTAGCCTGTTTATTTTATGGGCGCCACTCTCTATGCATGTATTTTGATTAAAGTTTAATTTTGACTAGACTATTCCTTAAAGTGAAGGTAAAGTTTGAACATTTTAAACACACTAATGAATATGTTAATATTTCCATAATCTAATCGCTAAGGCCTAGATTTGGAGTTTTGTCGGTAACGACCCGAAAAACTAACGCCGGCTTTTTTCTGGCCGCACCATAAAAATAACTCTGGTATCGAGAGTCCACATAAAGGCTGCGTTAGGCTCCAAAAAAGGAGCGTAGAGCATTTTTAACGCAGCTTCAACTCTCGATACCAGAGTTGCTTACGGACGCGGCCAGCCTCAAAAACGTGCTCGTGCACGATTCCCCCATAGGAAACAATGGGGCTGTTTGAGCTGAAAAAAAACCTAACACCTGCAAAAAAGCCGCGTTCAGCTCCTAACGCAGCCCCATTGTTTGCTATGCGGTAACCCTTCCTACGTCTGCACTTAACACTCTGACATGTACCCCGAGTCTAAACACCCCTAACCTTACACTTATTAACCCCTAATCTGCCGCCCCCGCTATCGCTGACCCCTGCATATTATTATTAACCCCTAATCTGCCGCTCCGTAAACCGCCGCTACTTACATTATCCCTATGTACCCCTAATCTGCTGCCCTAACACCGCCGACCCCTATATTATATATATTAACCAATAATATGCCCCCCACAACGTCGCCTCCACCTGCCTACACTTATTAACCCCTAATCTGCCGAGCGGACCTGAGCGCTACTATAATAAAGTTATTAACCCCTAATCCGCCTCACTAACCCTATCATAAATAGTATTAACCCCTAATCTGCCCTCCCTAACATCGCCGACACCTAACTTCAATTATTAACCCCTAATCTGCCGACTGGAGCTCACCGCTATTCTAATAAATGTATTAACCCCTAAAGCTAAGTCTAACCCTAATACTAACACCCCCCTAAGTTAAATATAATTTAAATCTAACAAAATTAATTAACTCTTATTAAATAAATTATTCCTATTTAAAGCTAAATACTTACCTGTAAAATAAATCCTAATATAGCTACAATATAAATTATAATTATATTATAGCTATTTTAGGATTTATATTTATTTTACAGGTAACTTTGTATTTATTTTAACCAGGTACAATAGCTATTAAATAGTTAAGAACTATTTAATAGCTAAAATAGTTAAAATAATTACAAATTTACCTGTAAAAGAAATCCTAACCTAAGTTACAAATAAACCTAACACTAGACTATCAATAAATTAATTAAATAAACTACCTACAATTACCTACAATTAACCTAACACTACACTATCAATAAATTAATTAAATACAATTGCTACAAATAAATACAATTAAATAAACTAGCTAAAGTACAAAAAATAAAAAAGAACTAAGTTACAAAAAATAAAAAAATATTTACAAACATTAGAAATATATTACAACAATTTTAAACTAATTACACCTACTCTAAGCCCCATAATAAAATAACAAAGCCCCCCAAAATAAAAAAATGCCCTACCCTATTCTAAATTACTAAAGTTCAAAGCTCTTTTACCTTACCAGCCCTGAACAGGGCCCTTTGCGGGGCATGCCCCAAGAAATACAGCTCTTTTGCCTGTAAAAAAAAACATACAATACCCAAGCCCCCCAACATTACAACCCACCACCCACATACCCCTAATCTAACCCAAACCCCCCTTAAATAAACCTAACACTAAGCCCCTGAAGATCATCCTACCTTGTCTTCACCATACCAGGTTCACCGATCGGTCCAGAAGAGCTCCTCCGATGTCCTGATCCAAGCCCAAGCGGGGGGCTGAAGAGGTCCATGATCCGGCTGAAGTCTTCATCCAAGCGGGCCAGAAGAGGTCTTCCATCCGATTGAAGTCTTCATCCAAGCGGCATCCATCCGGAGCGAAGCGGCAGCATCCTGAAGACCTCCACCGCGGAACATCCATCCTGGCCGACGACTGAACGACGAATGACGGTTCCTTTAAATGACGTCATCCAAGATGGCGTCCCTCAAATTCCGATTGGCTGATAGGATTCTATCAGCCAATCGGAATTAAGGTAGGAATATTCTGATTGGCTGATGGAATCAGCCAATCAGAATCAAGTTCAATCCGATTGGCTGATCCAATCAGCCAATCAGATTGAGCTTGCATTCTATTGGCTGATCGGTAAGGTAAAAGAGCTTTGAACTTTAGTAATTTAGAATAGGGTAGGGCATTTTTTTATTTTGGGGGGCTTTGTTATTTTATTAGGGGGCTTAGAGTAGGTGTAATTAGTTTAAAATTGTTGTAATATTTTTCTTATGTTTGTAAATATTTTTTTATTTTTTGTAACTTAGTTCTTTTTTATTTTTTGTACTTTAGCTAGTTTATTTAATTGTATTTATTTGTAGCAATTGTATTTAATTAATTTATTGATAGTGTAGTGTTAGGTTAATTGTAGGTAATTGTAGGTATTTTATTTAATTATTTTATTGATAGTGTAGTGTTAGGTTTATTTGTAACTTAGGTTAGGATTTCTTTTACAGGTAAATTTGTAATTATTTTAACTATTTTAGCTATTAAATAGTTCTTAACTATTTAATAGCTATTGTACCTGGTTAAAATAAATACAAAGTTACCTGTAAAATAAATATAAATCCTAAAATAGCTATAATATAATTATAATTTATATTGTAGCTATATTAGGATTTATTTTACAGGTAAGTATTTAGCTTTAAATAGGAATAATTTATTTAATAAGAGTTAATTAATTTCGTTAGATTTAAATTATATTTAACTTAGGGGGGTGTTAGTATTAGGGTTAGACTTAGCTTTAGGGGTTAATACATTTATTAGAATAGCGGCGAGATTCGGTCGGCAGATTAGGGGTTAATAATTAAAGTTAGGTGTCGGCGATGTTAGGGAGGGCAGATTAGGGGTTAATACTATTTATGATAGGGTTAGTGAGGCGGATTAGGGGTTAATAACTTTATTATAGTAGCGCTCAGGTCCGGTCGGCAGATTAGGGGTTAATAAGTGTAGGCAGGTGGAGGCGACGTTGTGGGGGGCATATTATTGGTTAATATATATAATATAGGGGTCGGCGGTGTTAGGGGCAGCAGATTAGGGGTACATAAGGATAACGTAGGTGGCGGCGCTTTGCGGTCGGCAGATTAGGGGTTAATAAGTGTAGGCAGGTGGAGGCGACGTTGAGGGGGGCAGATTAGGGGTTAATAAATATAATACAGGGGTCGGCGGTGTTAGGGGCAGCAGATTAGGGGTACATAAGGATAACGTAGGTGGCGGTCGGCAGATTAGGGGTTAAAAAAAAATTTTCGAGTGTCGGCGATGTGGGGGGACCTCGGTTTAGGGGTACATAGGTAGTTTATGGGTGTTAGTGTACTTTAGAGTACAGTAGTTAAGAGCTTTATAAACCGGCGTTAGCCCAGAAAGCTCTTAACTACTGACTTTTTTCCTGCGGCTGGAGTTTTGTCGTTAGATGTCTAACGCTCACTTCAGACACGACTCTAAATACCGGAGTTATAAAAATCCCATTGAAAAGATAGGATACGCAATTTACGTAAGGGGATCTGCGGTATGGAAAAGTCGCGGCTGGAAAGTGAGCGTTAGACCCTATTTTGAGTGACTCCAAATACCGGCGGTAGCATAAAACCAGCGTTAGGAGCCTCTAACGCTGGTTTTCACGGCTACCGCCAAACTCTAAATCTAGGCCCAAGTTTTTATCTCTGTTTCTTTTATATTTAGCAAATAAAACATATTTATATTTCCTTATAAATTTCTATTTTGACTCCTCCCAACCCCTTTTTTCTTCTTTTCTGGTCTGTGACGTATAGAGCGGTCCCACCCGCTCTATACGTCTCACAAAAGCGCGTTCACGAGGCTCCATTTAACTGCTCCTGCGCAAATCGGCAATTTCACTATCTACTGCCAATGCGCTAATAGACAAATCCTCTCTCAAGCAGGCATAATACAAATGCGCATGCGTGAAACGGGAGCACAGGTTCCGACATAAACAAAAAAAAAAATACACCGCATGCGCAGATCATCTAGGAGGCGGATTGACGGCCGCCTAACGGACAGATTTTCAATTGGCTAATAAAAAAACGTGACCGAGACAGAAAAAAAAAAATAACGGGTTGAATTTGCGGACCTTTAATAAGTGATTGAAAAACGGCAATAACTTTATTTACAGTCAAATGAAAAAAGTGATGAATGACAGTCATACTGATTTCAAAGAAAGAATAATATTCTAGATCGACATCAAGGTAACTTTACCTTCACTTTAAAGAACTGTCATATGTTACAGAAAGATAGTGCCTTGTATCTAATGACTGGACCTCACCAATAATGGTTTCCATGGCAATGGTAACAAAAGCAAAGGTGTCCTTTGTTTCCTCTTATGAACATTCCTAATCCTAGCGTGATAATGTCCAAACTTCACTACAGGGAGTGCAGAATTATTAGGCAAGTTGTATTTTTGAGGATTAATTTTATTATTGAACAACCATGTTCTCAATGAACCCAAAAAACTCATTAATATCAAAGCTGAATAGTTTTGGAAGTAGTTTTTAGTTTGTTTTTAGTTATAGCTATTTTAGGGGGATATCTGTGTGTGCAGGTGACTATTACTGTGCATAATTATTAGGCAACTTAACAAAAAACAAATATATACCCATTTCAATTATTTATTTTTACCAGTGAAACCAATATAACATCTCAACATTCACAAATATACATTTCTGACATTCAAAAACAAAACAAAAACAAATCAGTGACCAATATAGCCACCTTTCTTTGCAAGGACACTCAAAAGCCTGCCATCCATGGATTCTGTCAGTGTTTTGATCTGTTCACCATCAACATTGCGTGCAGCAGCAACCACAGCCTCCCAGACACTGTTCAGAGAGGTGTACTGTTTTCCCTCCTTGTAAATCTCACATTTGATGATGGACCACAGGTTCTCAATGGGGTTCAGATCAGGTGAACAAGGAGGCCATGTCATTAGATTTTCTTCTTTTATACCCTTTCTTGCCAGCCACGCTGTGGAGTACTTGGACGCGTGTGATGGAGCATTGTCCTGCATGAAAATCATGTTTTTCTTGAAGGATGCAGACTTCTTCCTGTACCACTGCTTGAAGAAGGTGTCTTCCAGAAACTGGCAGTAGGACTGGGAGTTGAGCTTGACTCCATCCTCAACCCGAAAAGGCCCCACAAGCTCATCTTTGATGATACGAGCCCAAACCAGTACTCCACCTCCACCTTGCTGGCGTCTGAGTCGGACTGGAGCTCTCTGCCCTTTACCAATCCAGCCACGGGCCCACCCATCTGGCCCATCAAGACTCACTCTCATTTCATCAGTCCATAAAACCTTAGAAAAATCAGTCTTGAGATATTTCTTGGCCCAGTCTTGACGTTTCAGCTTGTGTGTCTTGTTCAGTGGTGGTCGTCTTTCAGCCTTTCTTACCTTGGCCATGTCTCTGAGTATTGCACACCTTGTGCTTTTGGGCACTCCAGTGATGTTGCAGCTCTGAAATATGGCCAAACTGGTGGCAAGTGGCATCTTGGCAGCTGCACGCTTGACTTTTCTCAGTTCATGGGCAGTTATTTTGCGCCTTGGTTTTTCCACACGCTTCTTGCGACCCTGTTGACTATTTTGAATGAAACGCTTGATTGATCGATGATCACGCTTCAGAAGCTTTGCAATTTTAAAAGTGCTGCATCCCTCTGCAAGATATCTCACTATTTTTGACTTTTCTGAGCCTGTCAAGTCCTTCTTTTGACCCATTTTGCCAAAGGAAAGGAAGTTGCCTAATAATTATGCACACCTGATATAGGGTGTTGATGTCATTAGACCACACCCCTTCTCATTGCAGAGATGCACATCACCTAATATGCTTAATTGGTAGTAGGCTTTCGAGCCTATACAGCTTGGAGTAAGACAACATGCATAAAGAGGATGATGTGGTCAAAATACTAATTTGCCTAATAATTCTGCACTCCCTGTATGCTTTTCTCAAATTTATACAGAAAGAGTGTAGAGCCCAAGCTTGTAATTGATATTGCATGTGCCATCTCTACTTTCAGTTGTGGCATTAATTCATTCTATTCCAAAAAAGATTAAAAATACACTCCTAACTTTTTTGTTTTAATGTTTTTAGTTTTGCAGGAAGAACATTTTCTGCAGTTACTAATGACTGATGATGTAGAAACAGGTGCTGCTGTTATGAGCATATTACAGAGCATCATGCGAGTTAACAGGTAATTTGACCGGCTTCAATCATTTATATAGAAAGAAATATTGACACATTTTTAGTTTAACATTGTATTAGTCTAATAACTTCTTTGCAAATGATTTATCTACAAAATTTTCTGTAAATCTAAATAGTTACATATATATATATATATATATATATATATATATATATATATATATATATATATATATATATATATATATATATATATATATATATATATATATATAAATAAAACATGGAAGGGAACTGCACTCCAAGACCGGACCAGGTACACAACATGTGACTCGGCAACATCCAGCCCTGGGTGCTAAATAGCACTCCAAAAAGCTGTGATGTCACCAGAGCCACAGGCAGTTAACCCCAGTCCGGAATGGGTGCAAGAAACAAGGGGGATTCTAAACAAAAAGTAATACAACACATAGAAACAACCAGCACTCACCAGCTAGCTCACAGCTAAGATAAAATCACAACTGGAAAGGTTAGTCACCGCATCTGGCCAAATGGGAAAGCTCAGGCACCACGTCAAGGTTCTTTCCATTGCCTGAGTCCCTAACACAGCCACGCCATCATGCGAGCTCACAAAGCCAAACAGACTGAGAACAAAGAAGGGGTGCACAGGTGGCTGTAATCACCCAGAGAAAATACAAAACATGGAAGAGAACTGCACTCCAAGACCGGACCAGGTACACAACATGTGACTCAGCAACATCCAGCCCTGGGTACTAAATAGCCATTTGGCCAGATGCGGTGACTAACCTTTCCAGTTGTGATTTTATCTTAGCTGTGAGCTAGCTGGTGAGTGCTGGGTGTTTCTATGTGTTGTATTACTTTTTGTTTGTAATCCCCCTTGTTTCTTGCACCCATTCCAGACTGGGGTTAACTGCCTGTGGCTCTGGTGACATCACAGCTTTTTTGGAGTGCTATTTAGCGTTAAGAATATGCACTCAGTGGATTTAAAGCACAGCACTCTTTATTTAGGTTGTGACGTTTCGGGGCATTCACCCCTTCCACAGACAATTCAAAAGTGATACAAACAGTGTATAAATGTGTAATAAGCCCCTCCTCCCATAGGATCCAGCCAATCAGCTAGAAGCAGAACAAAATGCCTCCTGTGCATATATTCACAATAAACTGTATAGCAATCAATATTCATAGTAATATATATATCATATATAATAAACCTTTAACTAACATCTAGATACAGTGGCATGTACATATTATGTGTGATATGTGACCATCAATACGTGAAATCCATTTTATGGACCTGAGTTTATATCTCTACCGTTGTAAATATCCCTAGATCCTATATGTTATATACAAAAACATAGCCAAATAAATTGCGCAATCATTATATATCCATAACACAACTGTGTATTTTTAAAGACTATTCAGCATCTTTCAATCTTATATTTGAGCATAAGATAATAGAGGGGAATTAACATAGACGTCCACAGACTATATCAAAGACTTAAATCCGCCATTATTCAACACGCCCAAATCTGCGTGGGATTGTAGGCGTGGCAATAATACTGTCTCATACCTCATCATCTCATGACACGGATTGAGCAGCCAATCAAAGCAATGTATCATCTGTTGTTATGGCAACCAGATGTGACGTTCCAGAATCGAACAGATCAATCTATGTTGTTATAAGGTTCCTATAAGGATTTAAGTACAATCATAATGTCTGAACAATCCGTAACTAAAATATTGCTTATGTCAATAGTGGAGATGTACTTCTACCTCCATTCAGAATGTATAGTTTGCATACAACTAATTACTAAGCATCAATCACTATCGGCTAGATTTAGAGTTGGGCGTTAGCCGTCAAAACCAGCGTTAGAGGCTCCTAACGCTGGTTTTTACCGCCCTCTGGTATTTGGAGTCAGTCAGGAAAGGGTCTAACGCTCACTTTCCAGCCGCGACTTTTCCATACCGCAGATCCCCTTACGTCAATTGCGTATCCTATCTTTTCAATGGGATCTTTCTAACACCGGTATTTAGAGTCGTGGCTGAAGTGAGCGTTAGAAATCTAACGACAAAACTCCAGCCGCAGAAAAAAGTCAGTAGTTAAGAGCTTTCTGGGCTAACGCCGGTTTATTAAGCTCTTAACTACTGTGCTCTAAAGTACACTAACACCCATAAACTACCTATGTACCCCTAAACCGAGGTCCCCCCACATCGCCGCCACTCTATTAAAAAATTTTAACCCCTAATCTGCCGACCACACACCGCTGCCACCTACATTATCCCTATGAACCCCTAATCTGCTGCCCTAACACCGCCGACCCCTATATTATATTTATTAACCCCTAATCTGCCCCCCTCAACGTCGCCTCCACCTGCCTACACTTATTAACCCCTAATCTGCCGAGCGGATCGCACCGCTACTATAATAAAGTTATTAACCCCTAATCTGCCTCACTCTTGCCTCAATAACCCTATAATAAATAGTATTAACCCCTAATCTGCCCTCCCTAACATCGCCGACACCTAACTTCAATTATTAACCCCGAATCTCGCCGCTACTGTAATAAATGGATTAACCCCTAAAGCTAAGTCTAACCCTAACACTAACACCCCCCTAAGTTAAATATAATTTAAATCTAACGAAATAAATTAACTCTTATTAAATAAATTATTCCTATTTAAAGCTAAATACTTACCTGTAAAATAAACCCTAATATAGCTACAATATAAATTATAATTATACTATAGCTATTTTAGGATTAATATTTATTTTACAGGCAACTTTGTATTTATTTTAACCAGGTACAATAGCTATTAAATAGTTAAGAACTATTTAATAGCTAAAATAGTTAAAATAATTACAAAATTACCTGTAAAATAAATCCTAACCTAAGTTACAATTAAACCTAACACTACACTATCAATAAATTAATTAAATACAATACCTACAATTATCTACAATTAAACCTAACACTACACTATCAATAAATTAATTAAATACAATATCTACAAATAAATACAATGAAATAAACTAACTAAAGTACAAAAAATAAAAAAAGAACTAAGTTACAAAAAATAAAAAAATATTTACAAACATTAGAAAAATATTACAACAATTTTAAACTAATTACACCTACTCTAAGCCCCCTAATAAAATAACAAAGCCCCCCAAAATAAAAAATTCCCTACCCTATTCTAAATTAAAAACGTTCAAAGCTCTTTTACCTTACCAGCCCTGAACAGGGCCCTTTGTGGGGCATGCCCCAAAGAATTCAGCTCTTTTGCCTGTAAAAAAAACACATACAATACCCCCCCCCCAACATTACAACCCACCACCCACATACCCCTAATCTAACCCAAACCCCCCTTAAATAAACCTAACACTAAGCCCCTGAAGATCTCCCTACCTTGTCTTCACCTCACCGGGTCCCGATCTGTCCAGAAGAGCCTCCGATGTCTTGATCCAAGCCCAAGCGGGGGGCTGAAGAGTGACTTCCATCCTCGGGCTGAAGTCTGGATCCAAACGGCGGCTGAAGAAATCCATCATCGGGCTGAAGTCGGAAGTCCATCATCGGGATGAAGTCTTCTATCAAGCAGCATCTTCAATCTTCTTTCTTCCGGAGCGGAGCGGAGCCATCTTCTTCCCAGGCGACGCGGATCCATCCTCTTCTAACGACACCTACTAGCCGAATGACGGTTCCTTTAAATGACGTCATCCAAGATGGCGTCCGTCGAATTCCGATTGGCTGATAGGATTCTATCAGCCAATCAGAATTAAGGTAGGAAAATTCTGATTGGCTGATGGAATCAGCCAATCAGATTCAAGTTCAATCCGATTGGCTGATCCGATCAGCCAATCAGATTGAGCTCGCATTCTATTGGCTGTTCCGATCAGCCAATAGAATGCGAGCTCAATCTGATTGGCTGATTCCATCAGCCAATCAGAATTTTCCTACCTTAATTCCGATTGGCTGATAGAATCCTATCAGCCAATCGGAATTCAACGGACGCCATCTTGGATGACGTCATTTAAAGGAACCTTCATTCGGCTAGTAGGCGTCGTTGGAAGAGGATGGATCCGCGTTGGCTGGGAAGAAGATGGCTCCGCTCCGCTCCGGAAGAAAGAAGATTGAAGATGCTGCTTGATAGAAGACTTCATCCCGATGATGGACTTCCGACTTCAGCCCGATGATGGATTTCTTCAGCCGCCGCTTGGATCCAGACTTCAGCCCGAGGATGGACGTCACTCTTCAGCCCCCCACTTGGGCTTGGATCAAGACATCGGAGGCTCTTCTGGACAGATCGGAACCCGGTGAGGTGAAGACAAGGTAGGGAGATCTTCAGGGGCTTAGTGTTAGGTTTATTTAAGGGGGGTTTGGGTTAGATTAGGGGTATGTGGGTGGTGGGTTGTAATGTTGGGGGGGGGGTATTGTATGTGTTTTTTTTTACAGGCAAAAGAGCTGAATTCTTTGGGGCATGCCCCGCAAAGGGCCCTGTTCAGGGCTGGTAAGGTAAAAGCTTTGAACTTTTTTAATTTAGAATAGGGTAGGGCATTTTTTTATTTTGGGGGGCTTTGTTATTTTATTAGGGGGCTTAGAGTAGGTGTAATTAGTTTAAAATTGTTGTAATATTTTTCTAATGTTTGTAAATATTTTTTTATTTTTTGTAACTTAGTTCTTTTTTTATTTTTTGTACTTTAGTTAGTTTATTTCATTGTATTTATTTGTAAATATTGTATTTAATTAATTTATTGATAGTGTAGTGTTAGGTTTAATTGTAGATAATTGTAGGTATTGTATTTAATTAATTTATTGATAGTGTAGTGTTAGGTTTAATTGTAACTTAGGTTAGTATTTATTTTACAGGTAATTTTGTAATTATTTTAACTATTTTAGCTATTAAATAGTTCTTAACTATTTAATAGCTATTGTACCTGGTTAAAATAAATACAAAGTTGCCTGTAAAATAAATATTAATCCTAAAATAGCTATAATATAATTATAATTTATATTGTAGCTATATTAGGGTTTATTTTACAGGTAAGTATTTAGCTTTAAATAGGAATAATTTATTTAATAAGAGTTAATTTATTTCGTTAGATTTAAATTATATTTAATTTAGGGGGGTGTTAGTGTTAGGGTTAGACTTAGCTTTAGGGGTTAATCCATTTATTACAGTAGCGGCGAGATTCGGTTGGCAGATTAGGGGTTAATAATTGAAGTTAGGTGTTGGCGATGTTAGGGAGGGCAGATTAGGGGTTAATACTATTTATTATAGGGTTATTGAGGCGGGAGTGAGGCGGATTAGGGGTTAATAACTTTATTATAGTAGCGGTGCGGTCCGCTCGCCAGATTAGGGGTTAATAAGTGTAGGCAGGTGGAGGCGACGTTGAGGGGGGCAGATTAGGGGTTAATAAATATAATATAGGGGTCGGCGGTGTTAGGGGCAGCAGATTAGGGGTACATAGCTATAATGTAGCTTGCGGTGGTGTCCGGAGCGGCAGATTAGGGGTTAATAATAATATGCAGGGGTCAGCGATAGCGGGGGCGGCAGATTAGGGGTTAATAAGTTTAAGGTTAGGGGTGTTTAGACTCGGGGTACATGTTAGGGTGTTAGGTGCAGACGTAGAAAGTGTTTCCCCATAGCAAACAATGGGGCTGCGTTAGGAGCTGAACGCTGCTTTTTTGCAGGTGTTAGGTTTTTTTCCAGCTCAAACAGCCCCATTGTTTTCTATGGGGGAATCGTGCACGAGCACGTTTTTGAAGCTGGCCGCGTCCGTAAGCAATGCTGGTATCTAGAGTTGCAGTGGCGGTAAATATGCCTGTACGCTCCCTTTTTGGAGCCTAACGCAGCCATTCTGTGAACTCTAAATACCAGCGGTATTTAAAAGGTGCGGGAGAAAAAAAGCACGCGTAGCTAACGCGCCCCTTTGGCCGCAGAACTCTAAATCTAGCCGTATATCTGTTATAACCATATGATTATTCCAAAGTCAGGCATTTCTTCTCAATAGCATGTATTTATAACAACATCTACTCGTAATTATCATAACAAGGACCCATAAGATTATGTCTCTCTCTATCAAAAATCATAGTTAGATGATGCGGTATGAGATAGTATTATTGCCACGCCTACAATCCCGTGTTGAATAATGGCGGATGTAAGTCTTTGATATAGTCTGTGGACGTCTATGTTAATTCCCCTCTATTATCTTATGCTCAAATACTATGTTCAAATATAAGATTGAAAGATGCTGAATAGTCATTAAAAACATACACAGTTGTGTTATGGATATATAATGATTGCACAATTTATTTGGCTATGTTTTTGTATATAACATATAGGATCTAGGGATATTTACAACGGTAGAGATATAAACTCAGGTCCATAAAATGAATTTCACGTATTGATGGTCACATATCACACATAATATGTACATGCCACTGTATCTAGATGTTAGTTAAAGGTTTATTATATATGATATATATATTACTATGAATATTGATTGCTATACAGTTTATTGTGAATATTTGCACAGGAGGCATTTTGTTCTGCTTCTAGCTGATTGGCTGGATCCTATGGGAGGAGGGGCTTATTACACATTTATACACTGTTTGTTTGTATCACTTTTGAATTGTCTGAGGAAAGGGTGAATGCCCCGAAACGTCACAACCTAAATAAAGAGTGCTGTGCTTTAAATCCACTGAGTGCATATTCTTAACTCTGTATCTGATGATCTATGCACCCTGGTCTTGAGAATTTGGCGAGTGGGAGTGCGCTACCATTTGTTTATTATATATATATATATATATATATATATATATATATATATATATATATATATATATATATATATATATATGTGTGTGTATATAAATATATATATATATATATATATATATATATTGTCCAGGTAGAGGACAGCACTATCTTACACAATTCAGCTGCCAAGGTGCACTGCAAACCAAATCCGTATCCTCTCCAAGAACACAGGCACTCACTGGTCTTTAAAATGTAATCCTTTTATTTAATCCGTTAAAACAATTATAATACCATGACGTTTCGGTACATCGTTGTACCTTTATCAAATGTGACAAAAATAGATATTAAGAGCTTCATAGATAACTTAACCCAAACCGCCACCTAAATACTGTTTGAGTACATCACATGCCGCCAATTCTCCGTGAGTGAAATCGGCGTCTGACGTCATCAGGGTGCGTTGAACTATGCGCCCTGTGAGATCGTGGAGCCGAAGTTGCCATGGCAACATGTAATCAAAACACGGATCTTGCGGCGACAATGTAATAACTCAATGCATTCATGTATTTGCCTAGTAGGTATGACACCGCATATACATAATAATAGAGATGTCCATACTTATTACATAAGGGTACAAGGTACCCCAAACATCTGCAATAGTGGACAAAGAATCTGTATATCGGCGCAATACTTAAGACAAATGACAATTTAAAAACAACATACATATACCAGTGCATCTATATAACATTGCATACACATCGCAATATGTAAAAGACCTGTGATGCCTATGAAGTCATAATGACAATAAACAGTGTCAAATTACATATAGAGTGATATACCAGCTTATATTCATGCCTACTAATTATATGGTAGAAACTTAGGAACAATATGTGAGGGCCATTCTGTATCTTGTTGAAAGTCCCTTGTACAATTGCAAGAAGGACATGTTTACTGTTATCTTGTTACAAAGACAAATAATGTCTATGCAATGTTATATAGATGCACTGGTATATGTACGTTGTTTTTAAATTGTCATTTGTCCGATATACAGATTCTTTGTCCACTATTGCAGATGTTTTGGGGTACCTTGTACCCTTATGTAATAAGTATGGAGATCTCTATTATTATGTATATGCGGTGTCATACCTACTAGGCAAATACATGAATGCATTGAGTTATTACATTGTCGCTGCAAGATCCGTGTTTTGATTACATGTTGCCATGGCAACTTTGGCTCCACGATCTCACAGGGCGCATAGTTCAACGCACCCTGATGACGTCAGACGCCGATTTCACTCACAGAGAATTGGCGGCATGTGATGTACTCAAACAGTATTTAGGTGGTGGTTTGGGGTAAGTTATCTATGAAGCTCTTAATATCTATTTTTGTCACATTTGATAAAGGTACAACGATGTACCGAAACGTCATGGTATTATAATTGTTTTAAAGGATTAAATAAAAGGATTACATTTTAAAGACCAGTGAGTGCCTGTGTTCTTGGAGAGGATATATATATATATATATATATATATATATATATCTTCTATAAAGGTAAGACGAGTCCACTGATTCATCCATTACTTGTGGGATATTATCCTTCCCTACAGGAAGTGGCAAAGAGCACCACAGCAGAGCTGTCTATATAGCTCCTCCCTTAGCTCCACCCCCCAGTCATTCTCTTTGCCTACTCTAAGTACTAGGAAGGGTAAAGTGAAAGAGGTGATAAAATATTAGTTTTTAATTTCTTCAAGCAAGAGTTTATTTTAAATGGTATCGGTTTGTACTATTTACTCTCAGGCAGCAGATGGATGAAGACTGCTGCCTGGAGGATGATGATCTTAGCATTTGTAACTAAGGTCCATTGCTGTTCCCACAGAGGCTGAGGAGTACAGGAAACTTCAGTGTGAGGAACGGTTTCATGCTATGCAGCAATGAGGTATGTTCAGTCATATTTTTTCTGGAGAGACTGTGTATTTCAGAAACGCTGACATTATACCCAAGAGGGTAAGGGTAAGCAGTAATCCTAGAGCTAAAAGAAGGGCATTGCTTAGCTTGCATATGGGGCCAATTACATATATGGTTGACACTGAATGGCAAATGTTTGTGAGCTTTAACGTTTTTTGTGGGCAATAAACGTTTTGGGCAACTTTATTAGGGCACACATGGCTTAACTTTCGGGTCTTAGAACCCACATGGCTAGTTATAACCGCTCTGGTGCGGTTCTTTAAGGCTGAGGAAACATCGAGTGAGATGGGCGGGGCCTATTTTCACGCCTTTAGATGCGCAGTTAGTTTTGTCAGCATGCAGCAAGCTCTAACTTCTGAGGGCCCTGGTGTATGTTTTGGGCCAAATCGAAGCTTTTACCCCACACTTTCGATCCCTGAGGGCAGGTAGGGCCACAGCAGGGCTGTGGCAAGATGCTGAGGGGTTTTTTTTTTCCGGATCTGGGCTCATTTTCGATCCGGTTTGGAAATTAAGGGTTTAATTGTTAAAAAATTTTGTGGTGCAATCTTAACTACCTATAGTGTGTCTACATACAAAATTTTGAGACATTTGGTGCATGTTTAGGCTGTTTTGCAGAACGTGTATGCTTTTTTTTCTCTTAAAGGCGCAGTACCGTTTTTTAAGATTGTTATTTTTTTTCACTAAATAAAGTGTTTTCATGCTTGTTTGTGGTCATTACTAGCCTGTTCAACATAATGTTCAATATGTTTAGAAGCCATTGTGGAACCTCCACTTAGAATGTGTCCCTCATGCACTGAAAGATAAATTGTAAAGAACATATTTTAGCTACTAAAAGTATGTCGCAGGATGATTCTCAGTCAGAAGAGAATCAGGTTATGCCATCTAATTCTCCCCAAGTGTCACAACCGTTAACGCCCGCACAAGCGACGCCAAGTACTTCTAGTGCGTCTAATTATTTCACCCTGCAAGATATGGCCGCAGTTATGAATACTACCCTCACAGAGGTTTTATCTAAGCTGCCTGGGTTGCAGGGGAAGCGCAGCAGGTCTGGTGTGAGAACAAACGCTGAGCCCTCTGACGCTTTATTAGCTATATCCGATGTACCCTCACAATGTTCTGAAGTGAGGGATTTGCTGGCTGAGGGAGAGATTTCTGACTTGGGAAATATGTTCCCTCAGACAGATTCAGATATGACGGCTTTTAAATTTAAACTAGAACACCTCCGCTTATTGCTCAGGGAGGTTTTAGCGACTCTGGATGATTGTGACCCTATTGTAGTTCCAGAGAAATTGTGTAAAATGGACAAATTCCTAGAGGTTCCTGCCTACACTGATGTTTTTCCGGTCCCTAAGAGGATTTCGGAAATTGTATCTAAGGAGTGGGATAGACCAGGTATTCCGTTCGCTCCCCCTCCTACTTTTAAGAAAATGTTTCCCATATCAGACGCCGTGCAGGACTCGTGGCAGACGGTCCCTAAGGTGGAGGGAGCTATTTCTACCCTGGCTAAGCGTACAACTATACCTATTGAGGACAGTTGTGCTTTTAAAGATCCTATGGATAAAAATTAGAGGGTCTCCTGAAGAAAATATTTGTTCATCAAGGTTTTCTTCTCCAACCTATAGCGTGCATTGTTCCTGTAACTACTGCAGCGTCCTTTTGGTTCGAGGCTCTGGAAGAGGCTCTTCAGGTTGAGACTCCATTAGAGGATATTCTGGATAGAATTAGGGCTCTCAAGCTAGCTAATTCTTTCATTACAGATGCTGCTTTTCAATTGGCTAAATTAGCGGCAAAGAATTCAGGTTTTGCCATTTTAGCGCGTAGAGCGTTATGGCGTAAGTCCTGGTCTGCTTATGTGTCATCAAAGGCTAAGCTTTTAGCCATCCCTTTCAAGGGTAAGACCTTATTCGGGCCTGAACTGAAAGAGATCATTTCAGACATCACTGGAGGGAAAGGCCATGCCCTTCCTCAGGATAAGACGAATAAGATGAGGACCAAACAAAATTAATTTTCGTTCCTTTTGAAACTTCAAAGGTGGTCTCTCTTCCTCTTCCCCTGCCGCAAAGCAAGAGGGGAATCTTGCTCAATCCAAGTCAGTCTGGAGACCTAACCAGACTTGGAACGAGGGTAAACAGGCCAAGAAGTCCGCTGCTGCCACCAAGACAGCATGAAGGGGTAGCCCCCGATCCGGGACCGGATCTAGTAGGGGGCAGACTTTCTCACTTCACTCAGGCTTGGGCAAGAGACGTTCAGGACTCCTGGGCTTTAGAAATAGTAACCCAGGGGTATCTTCTAGATTTCAAAGATTCTCCCCCAAGGGGAAATTCCATCTTTCTCAATTGTCTGTAAACCAGACAAAAAGAGAGGCGTTCTTACGCTGTGTAGAAGACCTATTTCTCCAACATTGGTGTGTCCGGTCCACGGCGTCATCCTTACTTGTGGGATATTCTCTTCCCCAACAGGAAATGGCAAAGAGTCCCAGCAAAGCTGGTCACATGATCCCTCCTAGGCTCCGCCCACCCCAGTCATTCTCTTTGCCGTTGCACAGGCAACATCTCCACGGAGATGGTTAAGAGTTTTTTGGTGTTTAAATGTAGTTTTATTCTTCTATCAAGTGTTTGTTATTTTAAAATAGTGCTGGTATGTACTATTTACTCACAAACAGAAATCTTCATCCTTTTCTGTTTGTGAGAGGAAGATGATTTTAGCAGACAGTAACTGAAATCAATTGCTGTTTCCACACAGGACTGTTGAGATGAAGTAACTTCAGTTGGGGGAAACAGTTAGCAGTCTTTTCTGCTTAAGGTATGACTAGCCATATTTCTAACAAGACTTTGTAATGCTGGAAGGCTGTCATTTCCCCTCATGGGGACCAGTAAGCCATTTTCTTAGTTAAACATAAAAGAATAAAGGGCTTCAAAAAGGGCTTAAAAACTGGTAGACATTTTTCTGGGCTAAAACAATTGCTTTACTAGGCATATTATGCAGATTCTAACTAATTATTGGTATTATAATCTTGGGGAACGTTTAGAAAAACGGCAGGCACTGTGTTGGACACCTTTTTCAGATGGGGGCCTTTCTAGTTATAGACAGAGCCTCATTCTGGGACTGTATAGGGGTTAAATGTAAAAACGGCTCCGGTTCCGTTAATTTAAGGGTTAAAGCTCTGAAATTTGGTGTGCAATACTTTTAATGCTTTAAGACACTGTGGTGAAATTTTGGTGAATTTTGAACAATTCCTTCATACTTTTTCACATATTCAGTAATAAAGTGTTTTCAGTTTGAAATTTAAAGTGACAGTAACGGTTTTATTTTAAAACGTTTTTTGTGCTTTGTTGACAAGTTTAAGCCTGTTTAACATGTCTGTACCATCAGATAAGCTATGTTCTATATGTATGAAAGCCAATGTGTCTCCCCATTTAAATTTATGTGATAATTGTGCCATAGTGTCCAAACAAAGTAAGGACAGTATTGCAACAGATAATGATATTGCCCAAGATGATTCCTCAAATGAGGGGAGTAAACATGATACTACATCATCCCCTACTGTGTCTACACCAGTTATGCCCACACAGGAGGCCCCTAGTACATCTAGTGCGCCAATACTTATTACCATGCAACAATTAACGGCTGTAATGGATAACTCCATAGCAAATCTTTTATCCAAAATGCCTACTTATCAGAGAAAGCGTGATTGCTCTGTTTTAAACACTGAAGAGCAAGAGGACGCTGATGATAACTGTTCTGACATACCCTCACACCAATCTCAAGGGGCCATGAGGGAGGTTTTGTCTGATGGAGAAATTTCAGATTCAGGAAAAATTTCTCATCAAGCTGAACCTGATGTTGTGACATTTAAATTTAAATTAGAACATCTCCGTGCACTGCTTAAGGAGGTGTTATCTACTCTGGATGATTGTGACAATTTGGTCATTCCAGAGAAATTATTCCGGTGCCCCCCGACGCTTTTCCTATACCCAAGCGGGTGGCGGACATAGTAAATAAAGAGTGAGAAAGGCCCGGCATACCTTTTGTTCCCCCCCTATATTTAAGAAATTATTTCCTATAGTCGACCCCAGAAAGGACTTATGGCAGACAGTCCCCAAGGTCGAGGGGGCGGTTTCTACTCTAAACAAACGCACTACTATTCCTATCGAAGATAGTTGTGCTTTCAAAGATCCTATGGATAAGAAATTAGAGGGTTTGCTTAAAAAGATTTTTGTACAGCAAGGTTACCTTCTACAACCAATTTCATGCATTGTTCCTGTCACTACGGCAGCGTGTTTCTGGTTCGAGGAACTAGAAAAATCGCTCAGTAAAGAATCTTTGTATGAGGAGGTTATGGACAGAGTTCAAGCACTTAAATTGGCTAACTCTTTTGTTTTAGATGCCGCTTTGCAATTAGCTAGATTAGCGGCGAAAAATTCAGGGTTTGCTCTCGTGGCGCGCAGAGTGCTTTGGCTAAAGTCTTGGTCAGCGGATGTGTCTTCCAAGACAAAATTGCTTAACATTCCTTTCAAAGGTAAAACATTATTTGGACCTGATTTGAAAGAGATTATTTCAGACATCACTGGGGGAAAGGGCCACGCCCTCCCACAGGATAGGTCTTTTAAGGCTAATAATAAGCCTAATTTTCGTCCCTTTCGCAGAAACGGACCAGTCTCTAATTCTGTATCCTCTAAGCAAGAGGGTAATACTTCACAACCCAAACCAGCCTGGAAACCAATGCAAGGCTGGAACAAGGGTAAGCAGGCCAAGAAGCCTACCACTGCTACCAAAACAGCATGAAGGGATAGCCCCCGATCCGGGACCGGATCTAGTGGGGGGCAGACTTTCTCTCTTTGCTCAGGCTTGGGCAAGAGATGTTCAGGATCCTTGGGCGCTAGAAATAGTTTCTCAAGGTTATCTCCTGGAATTCAAGGAACTACCCCCAAGGGGAAGGTTCCACAGGTCTCAATTATCTTCAAACCAAATAAAGAGACAGGCATTCTTACATTGTGTAGAAGACCTGTTAAAGATGGGAGTGATACATCCAGTTCCAATAAGAGAACAAGGAATGGGATTTTATTCCAATCTGTTCATAGTTCCCAAAAAAGAGGGAACATTCAGACCAATTTTGGATCTAAAGATCCTAAACAAATTTCTCAGGGTACCATCGTTCAAAATGGAAACTATTCGAACGATCCTACCTACTATCCAGGAAAATCAATTTATGACTACCGTGGATTTAAAGGATGCGTACCTACATATTCCTATCCACAAGGAACATCATCAGTTCCTAAGGTTCGCTTTTCTGGACAAGCATTACCAGTTTGTGGCACTTCCATTTGGATTAGCCACTGCTCCAAGGATTTTCACAAAGGTACTAGGGTCCCTTCTAGCGGTTCTAAGACCAAGGGGCATTGCAGTAGTACCTTACTTGGACGACATCCTGATTCAAGCGTCGTCCCTGTCAAAAGCAAAGGCTCATACGGACATCGTCCTAGCCTTTCTCAGATCTCACGGATGGAAGGTGAACAAAGAAAAAAGTTCTCTGTCCCAGTCAACAAGAGTTCCCTTCTTGGGAACAAAAATAGATTCCTTAGAAATGAGGATTTTTCTGACAGAGGTCAGAAAAACAAAACTTCTAAGCTCTTGTCAAGTACTTCATTCTGTTCCTTGTCCTTCCATAGCGCAGTGCATGGAAGTAATAGGATTGATGGTTGCAACAATGGACATAGTTCCTTTTGCACGAATTCATCTAAGACCATTACAACTGTGCATGCTCAGACAGTGGAATGGGGATTATACAGACTTGTCTCCGACGATTCAAGTAGATCAAAAGACCAGAGATTCACTCCGTTGGTGGCTGACCCTGGACAATCTGTCACAGGGAATGAGCTTCCGCAGACCAGAGTGGGTCATTGTCACGACCGACGCCAGCCTAGTGGGCTGGGGCGCGGTCTGGGAATCCCTGAAAGCTCAGGGTCTATGGTCTCGGGAAGAGTCAGGGGGGAACAAGGACTTCCCTGGCGATGAAAGAAGTGACCAAGATAATTCAATGGGCGGAGGATCACTCCTGCCACTTGTCTGCGATCCACATCCCAGGAGTGGAAAATTGGGAAGCGGATTTTCTGAGTCGTCAGACATTCCATCCGGGGGAGTGGGAACTCCATCTGGAAATCTTTGCCCAAATAACTCAATTATGGGGCATTCCAGACATCGGTCTGATGGCGTCTCGTCAGAACTTCAAGGTTCCTTGCTACGGGTCCAGATCCAGGGATCCCAAGGCGACCCTAGTAGATGCACTAGTAGCACCTTGGACCTTCAACCTAGCTTATGTATTCCCACCGTTTCCTCTCATCCCCAGGCTGGTAGCCAGGATCAATCAGGAGAGGGCCTCAGTGATCTTGATAGCTCCTGCGTGGCCACGCAGGACTTGGTATGCAGACCTGGTCAATATGTCATTGGCTCCACCATGGAAGCTACCTTTGAGACAGGACCTTCTTGTTCAGGGTCCATTCGAACATCCGAATCTGGTTTCCCTCCAACTGACGGCTTGGAGATTGAACGCTTGATTTTATCAAAGCGTGGGTTTTCAGATTCTGTAATAGATACTCTGATTCAGGCTAGAAAGCCTGTAACTAGAAAAATTTACCATAAAATATGGAAAAAATATATCTGTTGGTGTGAATCTAAAGGATTCCCATGGAACAAGATAAAAATTCCTAAGATTCTATCCTTTCTACAAGAAGGTTTGGAGAAAGGATTATCTGCAAGTTCTCTGAAGGGACAGATCTCTGCTTTATCTGTTTTACTTCACAAAAGACTGGCAGCTGTGCCAGATGTTCAAGTATTTGTTCAGGCTCTGGTTAGGATCAAGCCTGTTT